>NC_056741.1:698408961-698571461 GCF_019279795.1 Protopterus annectens
TATGAGGTCCATGATGATCCTTTCCATAGCTATGCAGACCAAGCTAGCCAGGCTTATGGGGCGATAGTTTCCAGGATCCGTTGAGGCACCACCTTTGTGGAGAGGGACCACTGTTGCTGTACGCCACTCTTTGGGTACATATCCTGTAGTAAGGCTGAGATTGAACAGCAGTTTTATGTTTGGCTTTAGCTCTTCTTGGAGTTCATGTAGGACGCAGCCCGGGACACCGTCTGGTCCCATTGATGCTGTGTTTTTTGCTTTGGAGAGGGCAGCTCTTACCTGAGCATCTGAGATGTCAGGGGGCAGCACTCTGCTGGGATAGATATTTGCCCTTTTGGTGGGGAGTTTGCTGAACCTGTCAGCTAGGATGTTGGCAATGTCTGTGGGTTTGGTGTATTTTTTGTCATTTTGGACTAATTCTGAGCATATCTGGGAATTCCCACCCAGGTTCCTAACATAACTAAAGAAAGCCTTGTGATTATCCTTAGTGTCCTGTGCAATTTTTCTCTTGAAGCTGGCCTTAGATGATTTTATGAGTGCTCGTAGTATTTTGCTAATACTGATCAGAGATGCCTTCCTTTTGGGATTTTGCTCTATCATGTAGTAGCTTCCTCCTTCTATTGTATAGTTTGTTTATGGCTGGGGTCCACCAGACAGGACGTCTGCCTTTGGAGGATTGGGTCTTGGTTTTATTTGGGATTGCATGATCCATGCATTCCTGAAGGTGTTCATAGAATGCGTTTATAAAGGATTCTGCGGTCTGGGCCATATTTTCCACAGGCCCGGGGGCTTTGAAGGATTCCACCTCGGTTTTGAGGAGTGTGAAATTTGCTTTAGAGAAGTTTTTCACTGTGGTTTTCTGGGCAGGGGTGGGGTTGGGATGTGAATATCCAGTGAGATTAGTTTATGGTCTGATCTTACCAGTGAGGGATACCCTTCTGGTCTGGAGCAGAGACCCCATGTTGGTGATGATCAGGTCCAGTATGTTTTTCCCTCTTGTGGGAGTGGTAACAAGTTGTTCCATAGCATTTGAGTTTATAAATTCTAGGAACCTTTAGGCTAGGGTGTTGGAGCTAGAGTAATGCTCCTAGTCTATGTTTGGGTAGTTGAAGTCGCCCAATATAATGGTGTTTGGAGAGACCTTCATATTTTCCAGTGTTCTCAAGAAGGCCGAGTGGGGTTCCTGGGTTTGGGAGGGTGGTCTGTAGCAGGCTATAAACTGGGAGGCAGTTTTACCCACTGTTAGTTGCACATGAATAGTCTCTGAGGCTTCGTGCTGTGCCACCAACCTGGAGGTGTGGGTATCTTTGACGAATATTGATACTCCCCCTCCTTTTGTGGTTTGGTCCAAGTTTTGGGGCTGAAAAGCATGGTATGAGGTATAACCTGGTAGTGCTGGGGTGCTCTCGGGAGCCTTGAACCAGGTTTCTGTTACTGCACAGATATCGATGTTCTCCATGCTAAGGAGAGTTTTGAGTGTGTGCATCTTGAGGTTTAGACTTCTGGCATTGAGTAGCATTACTCTTAGTTTCTTATCCCTTGTGATACCTATGGAGGTGGGTTTGTCTTTTGAGCCTTGCCTAAAAAAGGCACTATGGGGGTAGCAAGAGCCTTTGCCAATATCCGAAAGCCCAGGGTGACAGGTGCAAGCCATCCCTAGCGAAGCATCGTGGCTTGTCGAGCATGTCATCCCAGGCTGACAGGCATTGGATCCCCTTTGAATGACACCAATACTTAAGCCAATTGTTGAAATTGATCATCTTGTCTTCATATTGTGACATCATTCTTGGTGAGGGTAAAATGCTACTCAAGGTCAGTGTCATACCAGCCTGGGCTACATGCTCAGAGACCTCCTCTGTGTCTCTGTTCATGTAGTCCAGGGAGGTACGTCTCAGGTCATTCACACCAGCATGGACAATGACTGAGTCATATTTGGTACTTGCCTTGGAGTGACCTGAGTGCTTGTGTAATGTGGCGGATCCTAGCGCCCGACAGGCAGCTCACCGTGACCTTCTCCTTGTTCAGCCTGGTGAGCAGGACATCAGTGTGCCTGACGATAGAGTCACCTATTACAAGTGTATCAGGTGTGTTGTTTAGCCTTAAGGGCTGTGACTGTTCGGCACACCGGCTTTGTGAGCTATGTGTTGCACGTGTTTTGTTTTGGAGTAGCGGTTGCTTGGGTGTCTGCTTTGGAGGTCTCTGCTGCTTAGGCAGATTTTTATTTAGAGCCTCCGAGTATATTTTTGTGTGTTTATGTGTTTGGTTTGCTGTCGTGGTAGGTCTATGTGAGACTGGAATTGTAGTGAGTGTGGTTTCCTTCGCCTCCTGACTGGTTATGCCAGTACTGAGTTGAGAGAGCTTAGCCTCCAGTTTGGTTATATGGTTGCATCTCTCACATGTGTTGGAATTTGTTGGGAGGAGGAGAGGGTTGTCTGTGTACAGTGTACATGAGGCAGTTGTAACATTGCCTCAGGATTCCCAGATTCACCAGCTGGACCAGAGAGGAGATTGACAACTGACCTTTGGACATGCTTGAATAATATTAGGAATTCCTTTATAATTGAAAAAAGGGCCAATGGGGAACAAGGTACTCAAGGGGAGTTTGTGAGGGTGTAGTGCTTTTAATTTTTTAGTGCTGACTTATAATAATTGCTTTAGTGAGCAAGTGCCAGGTAACTTAAATGCAATGTGTTACAGGTAACTTAAATGCAAAAAAGACAAACAGTAACTTTCTTTCAAGTGAAACAAGGAAATAAGTACAGTAAGCAATGCAGATATCACTAGGGATCCACAGAAGCACTGAAAAGCCGCGTTTTAGGTGGAATTAGTGTTTCAGGGAAATAACAAGCAAAACAAACAACAAGCATACAAACAAAGCTAGATTCATCAGGCCTGGATCTAGTCTATGCTACAGCAAACAAGGTGTACCAATTTCAGTAAGAAACAGTTCAAATATGCAGGCACTATAAGCCTTTAACCAGAAATTCCCAGCTCAGAAGGGCAGAGTCCAGCCTCTCCTCCCACAAGAGTGCAGACCATGAACCTTCTTAATGTAAAATAACTGGCCTGAAGTCCAAGTGCTTAAACCAGAACTAATACACTTTTGGAATAACAGACACTGAGCCCTCAATCGGCTGTTCCCAACTTAGAAGGATGTAAGCTACCTGTCCTGCCACCACAGTGCAGGCCCCAAACCTTCCTAATGTAAAACAACTGGTCTGAAGCCCAAGTGCTTAATCCAAAAGACTTAGAATGATAGCTACACTTTAATCAAGTTACTACCAAGCAGTAATAAATACAATTGAATACTTTAAAGAATGCCTGGATTAGTGCTCAAGTTATACAAACAAAGCTGGATTCAGCAGGCCTGGATCTAGTCTATGCTACAGCAAACAAGGTGTACCAATTTCAGTAAGAAGCAGTTCAAATATGCAGGCACTATAAGCCTTTAACCAGAAATTCCCAGCTCAGAAGGGCAGAGTCCAGCCTCTCCTCCCACAAGAGTGCAGACCACGAGCCCTCTTAATGTAAAATATCTGGCCTGAAGCTCAAGTGCTTAAACCAGAATTAATACACTTTTAGAATAACAGACACTGAGCCCTCAATCAGCAGTTCCCAACTTAGAAGGATGTAAGCTACCTGTTCTGCCACTACAGTGCAGACCACAAACCTTCTTAATGTAAAATAACTGGTCTGAAGCCCAAGTGCTTAAACTAAAAGGCTTAGAATGAGTTACACCAAGCAGTAATAAATACAATTGAGTACTTTTAAGATGACGCAGAAGCAAAATAAAGTAGGAAGAAACACAAATACAGTAAAAGCAGATACTTTTTTTTTTTGAGTGAGCAAATGAGATGGGCCCAGGAGTTACAGGACAGAAACAAGTGCAAATGCAGGCCTTCAAATTAGAAAGTTGAGAGAGATGGAAGACCGCCCAAACAACCAATAACTACAAATTCTGGGCCAGAACCACTCCCTATGTGGTAGACAGGTTACCTAATACTTACCACTCCCATTGATAAGCTAGAAGGCTTCTCTCCAACACAGAAAGGCTTGGGGTGCTCAGAAGCTTACTAACAGTCCTGGATACAGCAAATCTGTATCTGGAACACTTATTACAGGAAAGGTAGGAAACAGGCTTACAATTTTTTTTTTTTTTTTTATACCTAAACAGATGGAAACCCATGTCCTGAAAAATATAACAAAACATTAGGAGCCAGATACCTCAGTATTTGTTTTGGAAAACACTTTTAACTTCATTTGGTCAACTGTAAAAGGCAATAGCTGGGGAAGTTAGAAAGTGATTTGAGTGAATGACAGTAGCTATGGGGTTTCTTTCCCCAGTTTGAATCATATGCTTTCACGCTAAGTAGGCACTTCTTTCAAATAAGGCAAACATCATATAGTGCAATGAAGAATGGAGCATCATGGGATGCACCAGCTGTTTACTTAATAAACTGTCTATAGGGCTGTGAAATTAGATAGCTAACCTAAATATGTACCTAGAAATGCAGTTACATGAATTCACCACTTGTCTTACTGCCAAATCACATGCACTCAAAAAAATCTGGAAAAAACATATTTCAGGACAAACTGACAGCCTATAAGTTTCCCTGTGGATGTTATAGTTTCCTTATGGAAGCAGTCACATTTGAGCCCCTTAAGTATTGTCCAGTAGAGTAACAAACCCTGTTCTGTTGCTATGTAAAATGTTTACAAATTCTTTAGAGCTGAGTAATAGCTGCCCAGAACATAATTTTATGATTATTAAGTGGTATTAAGTACATGAAATCTGTAACATCCTGAAAGTGTGGTAGGCAGTTAGTGATTTAGGTTTTTTTTTTTTTTTTCTGGAGGCAGATTGTATTTAGCCAAATAGTTACATTTGACAACAGAGCTAACATACAAATAAGGGCTTATATGTATCACTATTGCAGATCTGTATCCTAGTTTTTTACAGGTTTGTGTTACCTGATTACATATCTATAAAGCCTTAGGTGATAATCATCTCACCTGCATGCCAACATGGCCCTTTGCCAACCTGTTATCTGTCTGCATTATGACATTGCAAAAGTGGCTCAGTGCTAGCAGGACATAAGAAAGCAGACTCTTGCTGCCTTAAAGCTTAGGTTCATTTCAGCCATTGAAAAGTCATGAGCAGAGCTCAGAATGCTAAGATTCATTGCATACTGCATCATGCAGATTATGAAACAAAGAACAGTACCATACAAGCTCAAACCCAGCTTCAAGGGATACAGAATGTGACAGAATTCAGAAGGCCACTGTGTGTTGCAGGGGGATAAAGCACTGAGCGTGACCCAGATGACCCAGAATCAACTGTCAACTGGGGATTGGAGAAGCCAGTCAGGAAGGGAGGTAATCAGCTCATCCTTGATGGAGGGATGTGGCTTGGTACCCCACAATTCTGTTATGGGGCAAACGGTGGCTAATGTAGCAAGCAGTGCAGTACAAATGGCAGAGGATGCATGCCATCCAAGCAGCATGTTCATGCACTATAGTTGGCACAGAGGCATACATTTAAGCACACATGTCACATATGTGACAGCGGGAATAGCATTTTATTTATTTATTATTATGTATTGCTTAGCTGGGTGAGTGGGTTGTTCACAAAACCCATTTCAGGCATGCAGCAGGCCATCAAGCAGTAAAAATTGGTAACCATTTGAAATGTCAGAATTTGCTAGAGTGAGTCCCGAAGTATGAAGACTGAATGACTGAAAGAATGGAATTACATATGCTGAGTCCGAGATGCCATTTCTCAGAATATTCCCTTTTCCCTGATGTATGGCAATCAAAGAGTTGTTATATATATCTATATATATATATATATTTAAATCTTAGGAGATATCAGGAGATGTCAACATTGATTGGTCTAAAATTACTACCAACTCTCCTCAACATAGTATCAACCTAAGTAGTTTCCACCAATTGATCTCACCACCCACCCGTCTCCACAAAAACTGTTCATCCAGCTTTGCAATTGACTGGATCCTAACCAATTGCCCCCAGCACTACCATAACTCCACCACTTTACCTGACTCCCTCGGTGACCATCTCCCTACCTCTGTCCTAAGACACACTACCCAAAATCACAAACCCCACCTTTTTAGAAATTGTCACAAATTATCCAACTTTAACATCTTCCAATTTAACTCTGTACTTTCCAGTATAAACTGGTCTTTCCTTAGACAAGTCCCTGTGAATGATCCTGTAAGTATATTCAACAGCATTTTCCTAAATACTTTGGACTCCCTAGCCTCCTCCAGGAAAATCAGAATGAAATCTAACCAAGGCCCATGGCTTTCTAAGGAAACTAGGACCCTTATGCAAGAAAGAGACAGTATCTGGAAAGTCTGGACTAAAATTAAACAACTATCCCTTCTACTCAAATATAGACAACTAAGGAACCTTGCTAAGAAACAGTGTATAAATGACAAAAAAACCTTCTATAACACTGCCCAGCTCAACATCAAATCTAACCCTCGAAAGTCCTGGTCTTCACTTAACAAAATTCTTTCCCCAATTTGTCCTACAAACCCCTCCCTTTAGCCTAATACATCCCCACAGGAAACCACTACCCTCCTCAATAATCACTTCATTGAAACCATCCAAAACCTCATTCCTTCAAACTCTAGCACTACTGCTGTACCTACCCCTCCTACCCCTCCAAACAAACTCTCTTTTCCTTTCACCCTGTTCCTACTTCTTACATCAAAACTCTTCTTCTTAAGCTCAAACCCTGCTCTCCCTCTACTGACAATCTACCTCCTACCTTCCTCAAACTTGCTGCTGAATCTATTGCCTACCCTATATCTATACTAATCAACAGATCTATTCTAGAATCCACTGTGCCTACCATGTAGAAATCATTCTTCACTATTCCATTACACAAACATGGAAACTCCACAGACCCTGCCAACTACCAACCCATTGCCATTCTATCCCCTCCTCTCTAAGATTCTTGAAAAAAATCACTTCAGCTTCTTAACCACCTCCTCCAGCATAACCTTCTCACTCCCACTCAGCATGGCTTCCGTCCCAACCACAGCACAACCACTGCCCTCCTATCCCCCACTCATACCATAGCCAAAGCCCTCGACCAAAACAAATGCATATCCTGCCTCTTCCTTGACCTTTCCAAAGCTTTTGATACAGTCTGTTATCCTCTATTGCTATTTAAACTTGCTAATCTTAATCTGTCTTCTTCCTCCTTGGCCTGGTTCAGTAGTTACCTATCCTGTAGGCAGCAGTCTGTCAAATGGCTGTCATCCTTTTCACCATTCCTTCCTGTCCCAACTGGAGTACCCCAAGGCTCCATCTTGGGTCCCCTTCTATTTAATGTCTTCACCAATGATCTCTACACATTCTGCAAGCAATCTTCTCTCATCCAATACGCTGATGATGCTACACTTATCTCTATCTCAAACAATATGACTGAGTGCCATTCCCTAACCCAAAATGCCTTTCTATCCACTGAAAAAT
This sequence comes from Protopterus annectens, assembly GCF_019279795.1. Taxonomy (NCBI): domain Eukaryota; kingdom Metazoa; phylum Chordata; order Ceratodontiformes; family Protopteridae; genus Protopterus; species Protopterus annectens. The sequence continues at coordinate 698,416,465 of NC_056741.1, forward strand.
GGCTGCCTGATAATTTACTCATCCTCAACCCTAAAAAGACCAAACTCTTACTCTTACTCCCTCGATCTCTTACTAACCATAAATCTACCTTTGCTATTAAATCTTCTAACAACACAATTATCCAACCCGATACTCACACAAAAATCTCATTGGAGTCATAATTGATGATGAACTGAAATTTAACCTACACTTACTCCAATGTATAAAAAAAAACACCACAAATTGGGGCTACTGTATCGTAATACAAAATTTCTAACCCATAATGCTAGTCTCACACAGGCACAAGCATTCCTCCTTCCCTCCCTCCTATATGCCACCTCAGTACTCACCAACATTCAAACTACAACCCTGAACAAAGTCCAACAAACTTACCACAAAATATCTAAATTTATCACAAACTCTCCTTACAATGCTCATCACTGTATTGCTCTAAAATCTCTCCAGTGGCTTGAGCTCCCTCAACAACTCCAGCTATCTCAATTTCAGATGCTGCAGAACATGCTTTATAAACCTTCATCCTCAATAAACATAAGTTGCCACCATCAGAAAAAGGAACAGGAACATCACTCCAAGGACAAGTCTTTTTATTCATACAAAACTTTCTGGTACATCGGCTTCTTGCCTTCTAATGGAACATTTCTAAACAACACCCGCTTCCTTAAATACATGCAGCACAATCATAATTACTTCAGTTAATTCAATTAATGTTCCAATTAATTACTTAGTCAACCAGTTAGACAGAATCATCATTTTTAAATACATTCTAAATATTTCTTAAAAGGGACGCGCCCATCATATATAATGCAAATCACATTTCATTTTTCATGTGAAAACATATACATACCACTTCACCAAACAAACAAGCAAAAAACTGTTAAAACGAACCAGGAACAATGAGAGAAGTTCTTCTGTATGTTGAAAAATCCAAGTATTTATTATACTGTTAAAACGTTAGCGTTCGATTTAAAAGTGTATATAAGATATACGCTTTCAGCAAAATAAGTATCTCGCCTTCCTCAGACAAACAGAATACTAGTTACTATTCTAGCATTTATACATGGTTTAAAAATTGATAACCAATCAGCATGTAGTGCATTTCTTAATTAAGTTTTCACCATGACAACCTTAAACAAGAAAATGCTTTTACCAGTCTTACTCAACTTGACACATATTTAAAACACAAAAGCACCTTGTTTCTAATACTTTTGTTGTTGTTTAACAGCGATCTTATATAAAGTGCAGATACTAATATCATCTAAAATTACGAATAAAAAATAAATAATGAATAATAAATAATGAATGATGATAAAGAATAATTAAATAATAAATAAATGAAGATAAAAAGAAATGTTGACTGTGGTACATATTACCCTTCCTTACTGCAGACTAGATGATTGGTTACCTATTAAGAGCCAGCCACTTCAAAATACACTTAATTGATGTAACATCATTTATACCAGGAAAGATGTGTGCCCTCGTTTTGATTTGCCATGAAAGTTCATCCATCTCCAGGAGGATTTGCCAGGCTCCACCTCTAATGTCAGATTCCCTATGTTCTAATATTATGTAACTGAAGGAGTGATCACCATACTCCATAATATGCCTAGCTAAGGCATTAGTACTATCCTTCCTACTAATGGCATACTGGTGCTTGTAGATTCTAAATTTGAATTTACGCTCAGTCTTGCCTATGTAGAATGCTTTACAGAAATTACACTTAGCAGCATAAATGATGCCTTTAGTTTGGCAATTGTAATGGTTGTTAATCTTATAAATAATTATTTATTTTTTATTCGTAATTTTAGATGATATTAGTATCTGCACTTTATACAAGATCACTGTTAAACAACAGCAAAAGCATTAGAAACAAGGTGCTTTTGTGTTTTAAATATGTGTCAAGTTGAGTAAGACTGGTAAAAGCATTTTCTTGTTTAAGGTTGTCATGGTGAAAACTTAATTAGGAAATGCACTACATGCTGATCGGTTATCAATTTTTAAACCATGTATAAATGCTAGAATAGTAACTAGTATTCTGTTTGTCTGAGGAAGGTGAGATACTTATTTTGCTGAAAGCGTATATCTTATATACACTTTTAAATCGAACGCTAACGTTTTAACAGTATAATAAATACTTGGATTTTTCAACATACAGAAAAACATATACATAAACTGTAATTTCAAAAGCATGAACTTCTAATTTAACATATAAGGCAGCCTTACATAAAAGATATATATATGTATATATATATATATATATATATATATATATTATATATATATATATATATGTATATGTTATTTTATATATATAGTTCACATTTCAATCTATTAATTAGTAATATATATATATATATATATATATATATATATATATATCAAATATCGAGGTTGTTGTTTAGAAATGTTCTATTAGAAGGCAAGAAGCTGAGGTACCAGAACGTTTTGTATGAATAAAAAGACTTGTCCTTGGAATGATGTTAATGTTCCTTTTTCTGATGGTGGCAACTTATGTTTATTGAGATTTCTTTGTGAAGGTGTTTCTTCAAACCTTCATGCTGTCTATCTCTTTCATCCTTTATCTCTACCTATAGTCCACCTCGGACTCTCCATACCTCTAACCAGCAGTTACTTGACATCTATCCATCCAAGAAAACAGTTGGCAAACTACTATATAAATATTCTGTTGCCCTTGCTTGGAAAAACTTCCATTAAGCATACGTTCCATCACCCACTCATTATACTTTCAAAATTAACTAAAACACCATATGCTAGCTCCAAGACTTGTCCCTACCATGACCCAACGTAAGCACCTTTTACTCTCCTTAAATCACAAATTAAGTTTTTTTCTCACTCATCTCATTTCCCACAACTCCATGCATGATAGCCAATGCCAATTGCTTTTTAGCAATTAACATTCATAATTTTCTCATGTAAATACATGATTGCTTTGTATAAATATTGTCTTTTTGTTGTATCATGTAAGCTCACTATTTTGTTTTTATTCATGCTGTGTTAACAGATTTGTTATTTTGATCTTTGTACTATCTCTCATATATGTATGTGCTTAAAAAGTTTTAACTGTGATATATTTTTCATGTAACTGTTTTTTTTTTTTTTTTTGGAGCTTTTCTCCTCAGTCTCCACTGAAAATGGGCCTCAAGCCCAGTTGGACCAACCCAGTTAACAAATGTCAATAAATAAAACAATAAATAATATATATATATATATATATATATATATATATATATATATATACATACGGGTTCCTATTAGAACCATGAATGCTTGAAATTTCGAATGGCATATGGTCGACACCATATGATTGAAATTTCAAGCATTCAAAGGTTAAATGTAATGGCGCCATTCAAGGCAGAATGGGAGAATTTCCCTTTTCTGCACTGAAGTGTGATCTCAAAGTTGGTATATTTAAGTAGGGGGGGGGGTGCAGGGAGGCTTGCTCCCTTGCCTGCACCATTACGGTAAGTTTTTTTTTGTTTTATTATATATTCAAACTTTTAAACTTAGATCATATGTTGTCGAACATATGGGATTTGAAGTTTAGAAAGTTTGAATATATAATATAGACCCTATATATATGGGGGTGTGGGGGTGAGAAGGAGGGGCTTGTCCCCCCCTGCAAAATTAATTTTAAAGGAGAGAAGAGATTTTCAAGATTTGCTCTTCTTTGGGTTTTTAGTCAGCATTTTGAGTTCTGACATTTCAAGAGGGAGCAGTAAAAGTCACTTACAGTAACTATAAATGGAAAGACCCTACACTAAAAGAGTAAAAAAAAATAATAAGTGCACTAATACAGATTAAGGCAGAGTTTGCAAATAAATATTAGTACACAAGCTTGCAAATATATATATATGTATTGTAAATGTAAGAGTTGTTAAGACAGTTAATTGTTTAGGCAGAGTTTTAACAATATTGAGACTTCTGTGTAGCTCAATGACAAGTGTGACACTGCCAGCCCAGTTATCTGGAGTATTGTAAATAATTCTATGTCATTTGTGAATATTGATATGATTTATACAGAACTGTATGTTATGTAGTGAGCTTCAAGAATGTGACTGCAGCATGCCCTGCTGGAACATAGAAGATTAACTTACAAAACTTCAAGTAAATAAGTTGAAATTAAGTGCTTTACGATGTGCTATAAAAGTTAGCTTCAATGCAGCAAGCAGACACAATATCTAGAGCTAGAAGTTTTTCTGTTGTCTGGAAAGAAAAGTAATTACTAGGTTCAAAATGTAAAGTGTTTGATTGCTTTTTGACTTCCTAGCAGCTGCACACCTCTGAGCAAACATCTGAGAGATATGTATGTTTAACACAGAGATGCTAAAATTCTTAGTTTCTGTTTTAGCCTGGGAACTGGGAACGGAAGTCAGATGACAAAGTGATGTCATCCAAGCTGGCCCAGCAGTAATGTTTGATATTAATTTGGGAACTCTCTCAGAGAGAGACTGGGCATTTTGTATGTTGTCTTGGACCTACAAACATCCACGCAGCATTCCTGCCGGCGTGTTGTCTGTAAGTAAGACTTAGGGCATAGTATCTCTCTTAGATATAGATAGGAATACAGTAAGATTTGTTTAGATGGTTTCTGTATTTATTTGAGACTGTCCTGCAAAGTTGTTTTAAAATATTTCCTGTGATTTTGAACTCTGAAGTAACTGTGTTTGTGGACTGAGTATTGTCTTGTTCTTTTATTATTTATTATTAAATATATTTAAACCTATTTTTGTGGCTGATATTTGTGAGACATATTTAAGTTCTTAGAGTACTTGCATATGTATTTGGTGACACTGAACAGGCCACGCCTAAATAGCCTTGCAAGTCTTGGTCAGACTACCATTTGGATTAATAGTAACATTACACAGTAGGATTGGACACCCTTTGTAAGGACCTTATAGTAGCTGATAAGTAAGGGTGGGTGGTAGCAGCTGGTACTACCTTATAGTCTAGGCAGAAGGGGGCATAGCTAGTAAATTTGTGCCAGCCTTTCCCAGGTGCATGTGTGTGCGTGTGTGTGTGTTTGTATATCAATCAAATCTCAAAGTGTGTGTGTGTGTCAGCTACTTGGGCAGGGACACGAAGCACTGGTTGGACAGAGAAGGTGCTGGAGGTCTTAGCTTGGTCATTTGACTGATATCTTAACTCTATAGCTCCCCCATGGGGGGTTTTATTAGAGATCTGGAGAAACAGGGAGAGACCAGCCCCAGACTGACTGTGATCTCTGTGTGCTATTAAGGGAAATTGTACTTTACTGTGTGTGTACTTGTAATCCTCCCAGTGTGTACATCCCTCATGGTTGCCAGTGGTGAGGATCAAGGCTCTTTGATTACTGGGCCAGTACAGGGGCATCACAGCAAGTTACATAAAAGCGTTGCAATTCTGAGAACAGAAATTAGACATTTTCAGTAAAGCAATACATTATTGTCCATGTTGGTGTGAATGAGCTGAGACGTACCTCCCTGGACTACATGACAAGAGACATGGAGGAGCTCTCCGATCTTGTAGCCCAGGCAGGTATGACCCTAGCCCTGAGTAGCATCCTGCCACCACCCAGAATGATACCACAGTACAAGGACAAAATAATTGACTTCAACAACTGGCTAAGCTTCTGGTGTCATTCTAAGGTGATCCAGTATCTGTCTGCCTGGGATGACATGATCGACAGACCACGATGCTTTGCCAGAAATGGCCTGCACCTGTCACCCTTGGGATTCCAGATACTAGCTAAGGTTCTTGCCACCCCTATAGTGCCTTTTTTAGGAAAGGTTAAAATGATAAATTAACCACTGTAACAGGTATAAGCAGGCAAAATCTGAGGGTAATGCTACTCAATGCTAGCAGTCTAAACCTCAAAATGCATTCACTCGAGGCACTCCTTAACTCATTACAGCCGAGTGATGTCTCCAGGCATTTCTGCAGTTATCTCCTACTGTGCCTCTAGGCGTCAAATATTGCCTGTTCATATTTGCATTAATAATTCCAAAACCATGTTACATATAAGGTATCAGAAAAATTTATCTTGAAGCATACATGATGGCAAACACAATTGTATTGATATATCACCTCTGTCTATGGGTATTTGTTAAAAATATAAGGTGATAACTTCATTTTATAAATGCTGAAGCCACGCCCACTGGGAGTTAAAGGTACACACTCAGAAGAGCTCTACTGGAGGGAATGAGTTAATATGGAGAACATCAACATCTGTGCAGTGACAGAGACCTGGTTCAAGGCTCCAGAGAGCATCCCTGCATTACCAGGCTATAATTCATACCACACCTTTCGGCCACCTAACCCAGATCAAAACACTAGAGGTGGAGGCGTGTCCATATTCTTAAAGGATATCCACACCTCCAGGCTAGTTGCTCAGCATAATGAATCCGAGATTATCCAAGTTCAACTAACTCTGAGCAAGACCGCAATCCAAATTGTAACTTGCTACAGATCCCCACCATGCCCCAGGATTCCCACTCCTCATTTCTTGATACACTGGAAAATATTAGAGTACAACCGAACACCCTAATAATGGGCAATTTCAACTACCCCACCATTAACTGGGAAAACTACTCATGTACCAACTCTTTTGCTCAACATTTTCTGGAGTTCATAAATTCCAACGCCTTGGATCAACTTATCCACACCCCCACCAGGGGCAGCAATATCCTAGACCTGGTCATTACCAACATGGGTGACCGGTGTTCCACACCAGAGGTCAATTCCTCGTTGGTCAGATCTGACCACAAGCTAATCAGCCTAGACATCCTCATCCTGCCCCCACCCCCTATTACGGAAACCACCCTTAACAAAATTCTCCAAAGCCAAGTTCACGCTTCTTAAGACAGAAGTGGCAAACTTCACAACACCCATGCAGATGGACAATAGAGGTACGACTGCTGAATCCTACACAAATGCACTTTATAAGCACTTAACACGAGTGCATGGATCATGCTATCCCTAACAGAACCAAGATGCTATCCTCCAAAAAAAGGAAGCCAATCTGGTGGTCCACTGCCATAAACAAACTCTACAACAGAAGAAAGAAACTGTTGCAAAAAGGAATAAAATCCTATGACTGGAAGAACTCCCTCGTCAGCCTCAGTAGGAAGCTGAGATTCCTCATAAAATCCTTCAAAGCTAGTTATGAAAACAAAATCACCACTGATTCTAAAGACAACCACAACACATTCTATAGCTATGTCAAGAATCTCAATGGCAGCACTCAGATCTGCTCGGAGTTGCAGCACAATGGCACTAAATATAAAGAACCAACTGATATTGCCAACATCCTGGCAGATAGGTTCAGTGCTAACTTTACCCCCCCTCACCCCCTAAAGGGCCCATCTCTGTACTGGAAGAATGCAAAGTTCCTGTAGTCACGGCTGCACAGGTAAAAAACACACTCTCCAAAGCCAAGAACACAGCATCCATGGGACCTGATAACATCCCAGGCTGCATTATAAATGAACTACAGAATGAACTGGCACCCCACCTAAGCACCATGTTCAATCATAACCTCTCCTCAGACTTTGTGCCCACTGAATGGTGCACAGCGACAATTATCCCACTTCACAAAGGGGGTGCCACCATGGACCCCAGGAACTACCACCCCATTAGCCTAACGAGCCTGGTCTGCAAAGCCATGGAACGTATCATCATGGAACTTATAAAGAAAGACATTGGTAATCTCCAAACTCTGGACCCCATCCAGTTTAGGTTTGTAAAAGGCAGATCATGTCTCCTAAACCCGATTGGCTTCTTTGAAGCAGTCACCAAAGCCGTAGATGAGGATAAGGAGGTTCACACAGCCTACCTAGATCTCGCCAAGGCTTTCAACACCATCTCCCACTCTGGAATTATAGATAAACTCACTAAACTAGGTATAAATCCCTATGTCACAAGATGGGTTGCCAACTGGCTCAATGACAGAACCCACACTGTGAAAGTAGCAGACTCCAAATCCGACTTCAGACCAGTGACAAGTGGAGTACCACAGGGTTCAGTCCTGGGTCCTCTCTGGTTTGGTATCTATGTTTCTGAAGTACAGGCTAACACAGAAGGTCTTTGGCTAATGAAGTTCGCAGATGACTGCAAACTAGGAGCCATAACTGAAACTCCTAATGATGTAGACATCCTACAAAAGGGCCTCACTGAGACAGATGCCTGTTGTCAAAGCCATGGCCTCAAGTTCAATGCCAAAAAGTGCATTGTCATCCCCTTTGGTTAACACCGAAAGTGTGATAAGAGACCTTGGGACACAGGTGGACAGTAGTCTCTCATTTGATAATCACATCACCACAGTAGTCAGGAAATCCTTCTATGTGGTACATCTCATCACAAAAGGTTTCTCATCCAGGAAAAAAGAGGTCATTGTTCCCCTCTATTCATCAGTCATTAGACCCATTATAGAGTGCAACACCCCTTTTGGTATGTACCTCACAAGACATCTACAGCAACTGGAAAGGCCGCAGAAAGACCTCACAAATGGGATTACTGGCCTCAAACAGATGTTCTACACAGACCGTCTCAAAAAACTCCAGCTTTACTCCGTCGCATATCACTTACTCAGAGGTGATCTCTGCCTAACATACAAAGCTATGTCAAACCCAGAGCTGTTGAACAAGCTCCACTTAAAGAAATCCCAATCCCTCTGAACTACATGCTCTAGGGACCTAAACCTTGTCACCAGAATAAACAGAACATGCTGGAGGGATAGATTCCTATCCCAGAGACTTCCCATACTCTGGAACAAACTACCTATCTATATCAAACAAAGCTCCTCATTAGCACTCTTCAAGAAATATCTTGATGATTGGACGGGAAATAGGAAATTCACCCTGGGGATCACCTCTGTGGCTCTGCTCAACAGGGGCACAGGAAAATTATTTTCTTGGGTGGCAAAAGCCGGGTACCTTTTTGGCTAGGCTTGTATAGGCCCTAGGGCCGATAGCCTAGTACCTACCTATGAACCTACTTATGAACCTATAGAAGCTGAGAGTATATGCTTAAAGAAATAGGTTATGAGGATGAGAGTGGTGATCATATCAGTGAGTAGTTAGTTAAGGGTTAAGCACTGTGGGAGATAGCTCACCCAAGTTACTATGGGGAAAATAAGGAGAAAGGGTGAACAAATAGCACTAATAGCTGTTTGGATGATGGCCCCTCTTGATGATGGAATTCACTGCAGAGAAGGAAGAAACTGATGGTTGCCAGGCAGTGGGGGTAAGAAGGCCAAGAAAGAAAAATGTGAAAGTTAGCATGTAATCCATGCGGATCATGAACTGACAGATGACTGCATAGTTTCCACTAACATTATCACCTTTAAAATCTGGCAGAAAGAACAACACTCCTGAAGAAAACACTAAATTTTCAAGTACTGTCCTTCTGAGATGTTTGGTGCCACAGATAATGCTTCTGTAGAATGAAAGACCAGTTTTGCAGCATAATGCAAAACAGCAACAACAAACCTTCATTCTGAAAAAAAGTTTGGACAGCTATGAAAGGAAAGTTGCTTATTTATCAGAGTTTCATGGTTCCTCTATAGAGTGGTTGAGGTGCAATTCCTTGAAGCTTGAAGCAAAAGACACTGAGAAACATAACACCTGTTTCTGTTTCAAATCAGAAGTCATTGTTAGCGCAATTTCTAGGTGATCACCAACACTGATTCCCTTCTTTTGGGAAATTTTTTTCTCCTTTGAGGTTATGTAAACATGGAGTTGGCTTAAGTCTATGGAGGGAGGGGAAGCTTATCCCCCATTTCAGGGAGTTCAGGGAGCTTGTCCCTCTGCAAAAAAAAAAATCTTAAACCAAGCAAAGTTTAACGTTTTTTGCCATTCTTTGTTTTAGGCATTATTTTTCAGCATTTTAGATGCTCAAGGTTTTGCGTTTGATAATACATAGTAGAACTGAATTACACTAATGTATCCTAGATGGATAAATTAGAAGCTGTCTGACATGCCTGTCTATACATACATACATATATATATATATATATATATATATATATATATATATATGGGTCTACTGATTTTCATCGAATACCACGTATTCGAAAAAGAGCAGTAGACCGCTCAGTTACACGAAAGTGCACTTATTCGAAAGTGCACTTTTGTGAACTCAGCTTCTACGAATGGATCACACCACAGTGGAGGACAGTAGGAAAATGTGCTATGTCCTCTACTGTGGTGTGGTAGTCACAGACCTTAGGGTTAGGGCACGGGTCATGGTAAGGGGATAGCCCTACTAGCTATCCCCTTACCATGACCCGTGTCCTAACCATAAGGTCCATGACTACCGCCCCATAGTGGAGGACAGGCTATCCTCCACTGTGGTGCGGTAGTCACGGACCTTAGGGTTAGGACGCAGGTCATGGTAAGGGGATAGCCCTATTAGCTATCCCCCTTACCATGACCCATGCCCTAACCCTAAGGTCCGTGACTACTGCACTAAATGGCAGTATGTAGCCCGTTCGCTGAAGTGAGTTTTGCGAAAGTGCACTTTCGATTAAGTGCACTTTCACGTAACCCAGGGTCTACTGTGTGAGTTCGAAGAAGTGTATTTTCGAACTTATACAGTAGACCCCTATATATATATATATATATATATATATATATATATATATATATATATAGCCATACACGTGCACCTCCTCTAAGCTTGACCATTATTACTAAAGATAATCAGGAGCTGATGCAGTAGTATGCAAATGCTGGCAGGCAAGACATGCTACTGTTCATCTCCTACAGTCTTATAGGTTCATAGCTAAGTACGAAGCTAGCTGTCCTTGTGGGTAATTTTAAATCTAGCCAATTTCCCTTTTTGTGCTCAAATTAACCTATCCCATTTGGTTATATAATGGCCTTACCCATCCCACGGTCGATAATTATATATTACCCCTAATGAGAATAACTGGGATCATACCATATATATAATTTGAGGGGTTTCATGCATGGGATGCAGCATTTAGGAGCTGCTTCTGTCCATTAGTAGTACAGAGAGCAGTCCTGGGGTAAATATTCTGTTTCCTGTCATAGATCCAAGATGCGTTTCAACATGGACAGGGATGAACTTTGTTTTATGTGGCTGGGGATTCTGTTCTAGAGCAGTAGTATCCTCTGTAAGATACATTTATTCCTCAAAACTGTTCTGCTGATGTTGCAGAAGTGGTTTAGATATATAGACCAAGCATTTCTGATGACATTTGACTTGCTGATGTGCAATAAGTCCATCGGTATTGGGTCAGAGGATGCCTTGTATGCCAAACATAGCTCATCTCTTAGTACTCTGTAGGATATTGAGTATAGTGACAAAGCTTTGAGTCAGCCCATGTAGGTCATGCTGTTTAGGCGTTGTATCCTTTCAGTAAGGAATCTCTGTGTAAGTTCCTGTGGTTGCATGCATTTGGCTAGATATATGCCAGAGGGGGAATTATATTCAATGTTTGGCCTAATGAGGGCTGAGTAAAAGGGGACAATGACATCCTTAGATCTAGATACAATCCCTTTGTTTATAAGCTATGCAGTATAGACTTTCTTACAACAATGGATGCATGTTTGTCAAAAGTTAGGCCACTGACCACATAAGTTCTGAAATCCGAACAACTAGGTCAACTATTAGGGGCATATTGTCAATGTGGTAGTTCCCACATTGTGATAGTCTTGAATACATTTCTCTGCTCCTCTTCTAGTCTAAATGTATAAGTAATATTTATGCTATGCACCTTTATTTAAATAATCATCAGTCTTTTTGCTGTATATGCTGTTATGATTGTTCACACTACTGTTGTTTGGGCAAGCATAAATAATTTACTACACTTTTACTGGATAACTGATTAGAGCACAACTTTTTTTTTTGCAGAGATGTTGGGAAATACAGTTTTGCATATAATCAAAAGTTACATTAGACACAAGTGATATTAGGTGCCAAATGAACAGATGCAGTTAGAAAGTATGAACAGTTATATTATATGTCATGAGGACAAGCAGTAATAGTGGAGCAACATGTACATCACAAGACACAAAGTATCATCTGTTGTACATTGAAGGGGAGATATAACAATTATGTGGTGTACTGATGTTTATATTAACACGTAGTTACAAACAGTATGTAAGTGCTGAAAATTGCTCTAATGAGAACTTTGCATGAAAGTCAGCTGCATGTTACCCTTACCATAGCATAACACATTATGGATTAGTATGACTACCGTTTGCATTTCTTAAAGTTAGACATGTTTCTTCTACTTGAACTGGATTTCTCAAAGATATTGCTTCTCAAATTGACAGTCAGTCAATCCGTACATCAAGCAATGCAATGAAGCAACATTTTTCCTGTAGGATACAGGCCTGTACCACTCAGCTACAGCCTCAGAGCCTCAGAGAATGCCAGAATGAAATGGGAGAGGTTAAATACAATTAGAAAGGAAACCATAAAACAGAAATATATATCAGAGAATACTAAAAATGGCAAACACAAAAACAGAAGTGACTTTTTAAGTGAAAGAAATGCTGATGTAGAATATTGTGGAGTAAAAATAGCCAGTAAAGAATAGTTGGATATTTTAGAAAGTCCTCACAACAATTTTCAAAACAGAATCTTAGGGTTATTTTTGAAGTGATGGGAAGAAATAATCAAGACATCAGATTATAACTCGTCAGCAAACTCTTCCAGGTGGGAATCGTATGAAGTAGAAGTAACTGGTCTCCTTACACAAAGATGGGTCACATTAGACCCTGATAAGTGTAAACCTATTATGCTGATGTATTTTCTGGAAATTCTTGGAAAGGATTGTTTTATAATAAGTCATGAATGACAGAGGTGGCCTACTTCCACCTGATCAAGGGCAGTAGGGCTTTTATAAGTGTAGATCATGTCTACTAATTTGTGTTACATTTGTCGAAGTAACAACAACATTAGATGATGGAATGAGAAGAATGATGATGCATATGGCTTACTTTGAGCCAGCTTAGGCCTTTGATACAACCTGAATGTAGGAAATGTTGATGAGTTGTGCAGATTAAATGAAAAGAGTTTTGTTACCTTCTGGGTAAGACATTGGCTGAATAACAAAACACATCATTTAAAGGTAGTAAGCCTCCATTAAGACCCAGTCAGTACCATTACAGGTATTCCAATAGGGTCTGTGCTCGCCCTTCTTTGCGATAGGATTTGTTTTTTGACAGTTAATGTAGGGAGACAAGAAATAACCAAATAAGCAGATGGCTGTAAATTCAGTACTGCAGTTACGGTTTCCTTGCACTTCATTGAGTATAAAGTGGGTGAGTGTAAAGTCTTCATTTTCTTCACTTGCTCTCTTTGTTTTTGTATGGAATCACAATCAGTAGCACTTCTATTTTCTTTGTTTTTCCTTCAGTGTTGTAGTCTATGGAGTTTTAGAATGTTGTCATGGTAGTTGGCGCAAACGTTAAGGTAGTGAGCTGTAGTTTCTGTGGTACAGGGATTCATTCCCTCAGCCCTCATTTACCTAGTGTGACTTTACGCAAGTCACTTTACTTGACATTGCTCCCAGGTTGTCCCTGAAAATAGAATGTGTGCCCACTGGGCCTACCTGATTAACAAATAGGATCATTACTATTATCACGTGATTTTTTAATTTTATAAAATGGAGGATATGTGTACAAAACGGGCTGGCCTTTGGTCAACTGGTGCCCGAGGCAAAAGGGCTCCACAGCCTCCCCTACCAACTGATGCCCCCATCCTGGTCTATCTGCACCATCCAGCTTACTGGAAAAGTGCCCTGCTAGAACGGTGCCCTAGGTGGCTGCCTAGCTGGCCTATGCCTAAGGCTGGCTATATGTACAAAAAACAGCTTGATGAATTGTCAGTTCTTATTTGTAAAGAGATAAAAGTGCTTACCAGTTTATTGAAGTTTGTTAGTATTTTTAATGATCTTGGATCCTTTATTTTTTCACTTTCTTGAAAGTTTTATTCTTTCTTCTTTATGTATGGATATACTCTCATTTGGGAAGTGTTTGAAGTAGGCTTTTCCTTCCTGAGTTTTGTTTCATCTTAATGAACCTTCAACCTCTATACTTTGTCTGCTTATTAACTTTAGTCTCAAAAACATTGGAGATACATTGGCTGGGATTCACAGGCAGTTAGTGTACCATTAGTTAGCTGCCATGATATCGGTGCAGGTGTTCAAAGGCAATGCATAATGCATGTCATCTAAGGTGTAAAGCATCGTGTAAAGCGAACTCCTGAATATTAATCCCATAAGAAGGAATATTTCAGATTGATACGTGGGATGGATTTAAACAACTTGCTACTAAACATTTACTTGCCCACAAGTATCTGAAATATACCCAAAGACTTAGTACACACTTTACTGAATATTGGGATACTTTATTTGATATCCTTCTAGCTTAATCTCTGTTAACTTATTTATTTTGTTGGATATAAGGCATATCTGTAGTTATTTGTTGTATAGAACTCTATATTACTTTCATTGTTTTGTGCATTGTTTGTTATCATTTTGTATTGCATTATTAAAAATTGTTAATAAAAATATTAAAACAAATATTTCAGATTGATATAACTGTAATGAAGACTACATGGATAACATTCACATCTCATGTCAGTTTACTATAGATTGGGTACCATAATGTTACCTAAAGCAGTTTCTCCATCTGTTCCCGTGACTAATTTATTGCTGAAGATCTCTTTGCATCTCTCTTCACATCTCTTCTTTGTAACATATTTCCAAGTTATTATTCTCTACTTCATCTCCAGCCTCCCCAAAATAGCAGAAACCTAAAAACATTGCATCCTAAATTATCAGCTATCAAAACAATGAGCATTTCAGTTTTTTTTTTCACTTTTCTCCAAGGTTGTGCAACCTAAAGTTTGCTTATATACGTTTTGAGGATACGGGGAGGACACACACATTATACTTGCAACTTCTTAAAACTCATTGTCTTGATGAAATGTGGATGTATGTGGATGCAATAAGTCATTAGGAAGTTGGTATTCTTTGAATAATTTTCAGGGGATGTGATGAGTGTAAAAGCATGTGTTTTTCCTCTTTGCCTAGTAAACTCAGCAATTATTTTGCCTCAAAGTAAAGCTACACTACTTTACAATACTACACTAATGGCCTTATTCCAGTTTATGTTTTAACTGCTCATACTGACTAAGAAGTATTTTTTTGCACTTACTACTCCCTCCCCACACAAGCATACAGAAGCTTGTACAGACACACACACACACACACACACACACACACACACGCACACACACACAAACACCACACACAGACACACACATACACACAGGAAAGAAAATCTTTATCTTTTCTATTAGTGACATCTCTTCCTTTTGGGAAATATATTTCCCTTCTTTAATGCTCTGCAGCAAATGTTCTTTCCATCCTTCTAGCAGTTAGTTCTCACAGATCTTTCAAGGCTAAGCTTAAAATATCCCTTCTACTACATAGTCCTAGCTCAGCATCTGCACTTCTATGAACAGTCACATCTCTTCATTTCTGACTGCTTTGTGACCCTCACAATGCATAGAATTCCTAATGATATATTTTTGCTATAATATGGATTTAAGAAGCAGTTTGATTGTGAGTATGTTTGTGTATAATATTTTTTGAGTCACCTGTAGGAATCTGACTTGGTGTTGCATATAGTCTCACCTTGTGACACAAAGTATGGGTTATTTTATATAAGTATATGCATACATAGATATATACATGCAAGATAACAGGCATGTTTGTGTGTATCTATGTATATAAGTATGTAAGTGATGTGTGTGTGTGTGTGTGTGTGTGTGTGTGTGTGTGTGTGTGTGTATAGAAAGGCAAAACACCCCTGCCCAGATTAGTAATGTATGCTAACCCCTAACTCTAATCCTGCCCATTTATCTAGGATTTGGGTAGAAAACCTCCAATGCATACCAGGACTTCCAGAAAAAAAAATAGCTACTATCTGTATTGTCCAAGAATAATAATATAAAACTCTCTAGGTGAAAAATTTGCAACATATTGCATTGTGGTACCAAAGAGGGCATATAAAATCCAAGTTCTCCGTCTCTAGAGTGATGAAATTGTTCTCACTGTAGACTTCTGCCTTTTCTCAAATGTTCCTAGGTAAGCACCAAATAATGTTCCATATTTTTGACGATGAAATTTATGCTATACATTTTCACAACAGACTTTGGCCCAACATACTCACAATGAGAATATTTTATTACCAGAGGTATCAATTAACCACAGTAATTTGTCAGTCTATTAGCAAATATTTTTATTTATTACTGAAAATAACAACTACTTATCTACTCATAAAATAAATTCCTTCTGCCAATGCAAAAAAAAAAAAATGAAACACCTTCCTGTATCAACCACATTTCACAGTACAGACAGTTCTTTTGCGAGACATTCAGCCTTTCATTAAATCAGCATGACCACAGACCGAGTACTCCATCACATGTTCCCAAAATTTTAATTTTAGAAATTCTAAGGAATTCCTTTGGAAAAGTCTCCGTATCCCTCTTTTCAGTGTATAGATTTCTTTTACTTTCATCTTAATGGTAAGTGATTAACAAGTTGCCAAGAAACTAAAACTTCACTCAAAATAAGGGGTGCACAGTTTTCAGCAATATCATTTGAAACAGCTACTTCTTGAACTTTCCAAAGGGCTTTTCATTGTGGATGTATCCAAGTAGAGCTATGGTACTCTTATCAGAAAAATAGGTATTTATATCCAAAAATTGTATATCTTCCAGTCCTTTAGGTGTTTTCATTATTAATAACATAATGCTTGCTGTATATGAGTCCAGCAATATCTACATAATAACTGCCCCCACCGTCTACCTGTTTCAGGAGATGGTTGTGACATAGACGCAATCATACGATAAAGAAGTTTAGGAAATAATGTCATTTTAACTAAGGTAAAATTATATGAGGGAAAACACAATCAAGTAGTATAAACAATATATTTAATTATGGAAAAATTAAATTACCTTTCGTAAGCAAAATCCAAATTATCAAAATGATTATGTCCAAAGTGTTGATCCTTTGAGATACTTTCCTCATGCCATTAGGTCACGATACTCTAATAAGTTTTAAAAACATTTTAGAATGTGGGAATAAATTACCACTAGGGAAGTGAGACAGAAACTAATAAATCTCAGCACTAAGGGGGATTAGGACTCCAAAACACAAATTGAATTCCTGTCTCAACTGAGGCATGCCATCTACTTATCACCGTTGTATTCAGGCTACTTCACTTCAGTTGCTGTACAACATCCCCATGCAATCTCTGAGAAAACTGTGTCAACAGCCTTTCACTACATGGACCCAATTCTTAAAAAATATGTGTATACCTCAAAGACAGTTACACTTGAATCTGCTTCACTAATGAAAATTAGACTTCACCTTTTCTTAACTACCTACAGTATGGCTATCTTACCAGTAATACCTCCTAGGCTTGAGCTTGAACAATGTGATCTAGGCAGCTGCCTAGGCCCCACTGCTGGCTGGAGGTACCAGCCATGCTAGAGTAGTTTTAAAAAAATGTCCATTTTTGCTTTAGAAAGGTCTGGTTTTCTCCTCTGCGTACAATGAGATTAAAGTTGTATGCAGAGCAGACTTCCTGCTTGGTGAACATGCAATGAGAGTAGAGTGCACTTGAGTGGGATTTGAAAGGCAAACTTCCAGAAGTGGCATGTAAGTGAGGAATATTTAAAGTCAGCAGCCTAAAGCTAATGTTTTGTAACCAAGCAACAGACAATGGAGCTAGTAGAACTATTTTGTAGCATTACAACAAAGGCCCATATGTGTGTGTGTGTGTGTGTGTGTGTGTGTGTGTGTGTGTGTGTGTGTGTGTGTGTGTGTGTGTGTGTGTTTGTACGTGCTTACATGTATAATTGCCCCATTTGTGGACACTGAATAGTTAAGTGACTTGCTCAGAATCGGTCCTTGTACCTTACATTGGGAGGCAAAAGTCTTAATCCTCCACATCAACTGCCAGGCTTTCCTCAATGATTTTGTTTCATTTATGTACTGTGCTGTCCTTGAGCAAGTGAGGTGACTAGAGAGTGCCTTGGAGCAACTGGAAAAAATTTGGGCTAGGCTCCACAGTGGTGCGCTGGACTGCAAGCCTAGTAACTATACATGAAGCAGAGTACTTGTGATGTAAAGGAAATAAAGTGATTGTGCTAACCAGGAGAATGAACACTTTAGCTTTGTCCTTTTGAATGTGACCCTTGCTTTCCCTGTTGAATGTTGACAGTTTGTTTAGCTGTGAATAAATATCGCAGCGTGAGGTTTATGACTTTAATGTTATTATTTTAACTATGACTACATTTTTATTTAGTGTGTTTTTTGCAGCACACAAGTATGAAATGCAGCATGTTTGGGTAACAACAGTTTGTCTGACATGTAGTGCAGATAAATAAGGCTATGAGCTGTTAAAGAGCTGCTTCCTGTAGTACATGGTTTGAGTCCCTCAGTCTTCATTTACCTTTGATGTGATTCTGCCAAGTTGCTTTACCAGATGGTGTGCCTGGGATGCTTCTGAAAAAGGGCACGTGTCCAGTTGGCTCTCCCAAGTTGTTAGCAAGTGCACTTACACATATTTTTTGAATTCTTACACCCTTCACATAGATGTTAATTAATACTTCACTGTATGCTATTTGAGTATGAATCTCAGCACATCTCTTGTAGTTTAGTAGGTCTCCAGATACATTTTCATTAAATTAATTTATTTATTTTACTTATTTTATTTATTTAAATAAATAAAAATATCGCAGCACATCTCCCCTAGTTTATTAGGTCTCCAGACACATTTTCACTAAATGTGAGTTTCAAGGGAAGAGCAGTTTACAGTTTCTCATGCAGTCTGTTTTCAATGGGAGAGCATTTGCTGTCAGTATTTTTTCTATAAAACTTGAAATAAGCTTTAAATGAAATCCAAATCTCTGTGATAATTGTAAAACTAAAAAAGAAAACAGTATATATACTGATAGATTTGAATAGTGTTTATGGGGGAAGACAGACAAGTAATAGGATATTGAGTGTCTGGCTCATGCTTCATTTCTTACCCTGCATATGACTTCAATTGTCCACTATCTGCCTTTGTTGACTCTGGAAGTGTATGCTGCAATAATACAGCATTATTAGCCATTCTTCAAGTAGGTCATACCTGTACTGAGTGATGCCAGTTGGGATAGCTATTCTTGATGACAGCGAATATGTGGGAAAGTCAAAAATGAGATGTATGTGTCCTGCAAGCAAGTATCCCTCCAATGGTATCTTTTATGTAGTAAGATTTGTAATTTTTGTATGACTTGTGGGTTTTTATATAAAAGTTGTTGCAGAATTTATATTTTCTTTAATTATTTAGCTTTATTCATTGCACTAAAGAATGAATTAATTTGTTAATAAGCCCGGATTGTGTAATATAGTCAAAACATGATTCAGTTTAGTAGTCTAAGCATTTTGCATTTTAGAAATATATTTTTGCAAAACCTTCTTTACAGCTTCCAGAAACTACAAAGAGGTTGACATTTGTCAGGTCATATAGTCTGCTATTATTTGAAGTGATGATCAGAACAGTTTGATCTTCATCATCCATTATGTAGTCTTTGTTGCACATTACTGTGACATGATCTTCTCTACAAGACTGGATTGTAAACAATTTCAGCACTTGATTAAAAACTTGTACAAGGGCAGTTAGGAAATAGGACTAAAGCTCTAACTTACTAATGAGTTCCTTCTTGCGGTAAGGGTGCAGGGTTTGAATCTTTCCACCTTCATTGAGCAAGTCACTTAACCAGACAATGCTTTCTGTCAGTTGGGAATTTGGTCTAGGCTCCTTTATGGTCTGAAAGACTGCATGCTTAATAACTATGAACCTGTTGTCATTGTTTGTCAGCCATTCTCCACTGCATGGCTGATCTAGTTCAGGAAAAGTGACAATATCATACGCAATTTATTCTTATAGGCTGATAGGTTAGTAATAGGCTAGTGGCTCTTGGGGGACATTTTAACCCTTTTTGTGCTCAAAATAAACTATCCTCATTTGGTTATGTACTGGCCTTACCCATCCCATGGTCGATAATTATATATTACTCCTAATGAAAATAACTGGGATCTTACCATAGATAATACGAGTGGGCCCATTCATGGGATAGAGCATTTAGAGCTGTATCTGTCTATTTGTATGTAGTACAGGGGGCAGTCCTGGGGTAAATTTTCTTTTTCCCATCCGTAGATTTAAGTTATGCTTGAAAATGGACAGGGATGAACTTTGCTCTATGTGGAAGAGGAGTGTGTTCCACAGTAGCGGTACCCTCTGCAAAATATACCTGTCCCTCCACATCATTTTGCTGATGTAGCAGAGGTTTAGATCCTTAGACCAAGTATTTCTGAGGCCATTTGACTTGCTGATGTGCAGAAAATACAGCATTAATGGATCAGATGATGCCTTGTATGCCAGACACAATAAGATACTGAGTACAGGGATAGAGCTTTGAGTTGGTCCATGTAGGACATGTTGTTTAGTCCTTGTATCCTTTTAGTAAGGTATCTCTGTGGTTGTTCCAGTTGTTGCATATGTCTGGAGA
The DNA here is from genome assembly GCF_019279795.1 of Protopterus annectens. Lineage (NCBI taxonomy): Eukaryota > Metazoa > Chordata > Ceratodontiformes > Protopteridae > Protopterus > Protopterus annectens. Next base: position 698,437,066 of record NC_056741.1, read on the forward strand.
CATACATGTCAAGGGGTGTACTATAGTCAGTGACTAACCTAACAAGGGCTGAGTAAAGGTGGGCAATGACATCCCTAGATCTAGACACAATCCCTTTGTTTACAAGCAGAGCAATATAGAAGGACGTTCCTACAACAACAGACACACGTTTGTCAAAAGTTAGGTCACTGTTTACATGAGTTACGAAATCCTGAACAACTGGGTCAACTCTTAGGGGCATATTATCAATATGGTACTTCTTCAAGGGCAAACAGGTGCTGCTTTTGTAGATAACCCACTGAAATGCAAAGCTGTTTGCCAGAGGAAATCCTCTGGATTAGTAGTAGTTCCAGTTAATGTAAAATTATTCAGTTGACTTTTACTTCTGTAGAGATTGTACATATTGACAGCATATATTATCAGATGGTTAATATCAATTAAACTGTCATAAATACTCTTAATATTTAAACTGTGCTACGCCAGGCTGCATCTTATGGTGTAATGCTAGTGAACTTTATACAATTTCATGTAATTCATCCAACACTGCCAATAAAGTACATGTAATGTATTTCTTCTTAACAATAAGGGGTGTACGCAGTCAAAGTGGCTGTATCCTCTGGAGAGGAGGAAGGGCTCTCTGTGAATGAAAGTACCTTATGACAAATTTGAAATGAGACTTTGGTTATTATTATTTTTATTCATTTTTATATATATACAAGACATCTGAGAAGGATGCTGTCAACAATGTGGCAATAATTGCTGGATTTGGTAGACGTGGGTGGATGTAAATGTATACATAATCCACCACTGGCCACATCCATTTTCAGTGAATGTGAATTTCAATGCTTTTTTTCAATGAATGTGAGTTTCAGGGGAAGAGGAGTTTATTGTTGCTCATAGTTCCTCATTAGCACTCTTTGAGTAGATGGGAAATAGGAAATATAGGTAAGTACTAGGCTATCTGCCCAAAGGCCTTTATAACCTAGCCAGAATGTGTTGGCTTTCGCCGTCCCCTTAGATTAGTTCCCTGTGCCTCTGTCCAGCAGAGCCATTAGTTCTCCATGCCTCTGCCCAGCAGATCCACTGCAGTGATACCCAGGGTAAATGTTCTGTTTCCCATCCACTCGTTAAGGTTTCTCTTGGGGAGTGTTGGTGAGGGGCTTTGCCTGGTGTAGGTTGGAATCCTGTACCGGAGCATGGTGAGTCTCTGGGACAGGGGTCTGTCCCTCCAGCACATCCTATTTATTAAACATCCCCTGCAAGGCTCGAACCCAGGAGCCTGCATATCCCGGAAATCACTTTGGTGGCTCTGCTCAACAGTGGTACAGGAAAATAACTTTCTTGGGTGGCATAAGCCAGGGAACCTTGGTTGGCTAGGCTTACTTAGGCCCTTGGGCCGATAGTCTAGTACCTACCTATGAACCTATACTATGTCTGTTTTTAATGTGAGACTGTTTTGTTTAGGATATGACTATCAGTATGTATGCTATAAAATTCGAAATGTTTTAAATCAAGTTTCTGTAATTATTGTAAGAGTAGAGAAGAAAAAAGTATGCTCACTGACAGGCTTCAACAGAGTTTATCGTAACTGGAGAAAGACAGCCAGGTAATGGGACACTGGAATGGCTGCTTTTGGGTGGGGGGATCCTAGACCATTACCCTGCCTAGAGACCCATTTGACCATTATCTGGTTCTGTATAGTTATATTAGAAGATTGTCTACACCATTTTCCACCCCATTGTAAATGTTTCATCCTCCAAGCCCCTGTTTACACTTATGAAGGGTACCAGAACTTGTCAGAGATTTGGGATGCATGTCTAGGCTTAAAAGGGCCCTTGTGTTCATTAGCCTAGTAAACACCTATGAACCTATGAATATACATTTAAAACATATGAAAATTATAAATTCCCTACTGTTTTTCACAGAGTTAGAGAACTGTGACATGTATTCTTTTCTTATTTTGTATTTAAGTTCACAATCAAGTAGTAGACAGGTTTATGTATAGAGATATTTTACTGCTTGTCAAGTCGTGATGTATCTTACAGGCAGATGTACTGTTATAATGTATCATGTGAAATTATTGCAACTTCTCAATTCATTGCTACATGTTGTTACTCCTCATAAATGTCTTCAGGTTGTCTACAGGTTGTGTGCAATACTGACTTATGTTATAAACTTGATATGTAAGCAATAATGCCCTACAGGGTGTGTGTTACTGAGCACATAACACCCACTCAGGGGTATTATGAGGCCCAATGACACAGGAGGACTTCTACACCCCTAGAAGGGTGTTATGTACACAGTAATACACACCCTGGAGGGCATTATTGCAGTTAGAGAATGGGCTGTCTGTAATATTGTTGTGTTTTACTTATTTTTTATTACTATATTATTTTTTATATATTTTTGGTGTAAAATAGTTCCTCTGCCTAATGTTTCAAACTTGCTGTCGTATACGTAAATGGTGCTAAAGAAAGCATTTCACATCCAAAATATAACCTTTTCAAAATGTTTACTGTTATTTGTGCGAATGACATTCTATCAGCTGCAATGTGCTGAAAAACAGAATGTCGAATGCACAAGCAGTTTTGCACCAGATAGTCGACTCCACTTATGCAAATGCACTACTGCATTCGCATAAGTGGAAATCGACTATCTGCATGGAAATCTCGGTACAGTGGGGAGTGGAAATTCATCCACATCCCCACTGTAGTGCAATCTCTGAGTTAGAATATATAATTAGGGGTGGTGTGGGTGTGCAGGGGGCTTCCCCCACTGTAAAAACGTGATAGCTGTATAGGAGTTTGATTTACATCAGCTTCTATATGGCTATCATGTGGTGGTTTCGACAACAATGTGGAGTCAAATGCGTTGAGCATTTGGTTTGACATTGTGAAAGTTATTTTTTTTTTACTTTTGATATTACCATTCGTTTATTTGAATGGAAAATGTTTTTTCCGTTCGAATAAACGATAGTAAACCTTTTCAAAAATATGCATATATTTCATTTCTTTGATCCCTTACTCCTAAAATTTGTCATTTATTGCCAATCATTGGTCAGTAAATAATGACATACATTTCAGTTTCAGACTTTCCTTTAGAAAATGCATGCCCTCACAAATCCTGTTATTCAAACAATTTTGTAATTTTATTAGAGCAATATTTAAAATCTGTTCCTATTTTTTGAGCCGTTGTTCCCCCTTTATTTTATGTTTTATCCAGATTAACTGCTGCTGCCACTGGCCAATCAGTCTCATGCTCTGTCTCTCACACACACACACACACACACACACACACACACACACACACACACACACACAAACACTTCCATGTTCATGCACGCATTCATGTATATACTCACACATGCAGAAAGAAACATAAACACAAATACACACACACATGCACACTTTTCTTTCATGTTTACATTTTTTAATTTTACACTCGCTAAACAGTAAAGGCATTGCTTAAGGAGTGTAAAATAATGGCTTAATTGCTCTCACTCTCACTTTCATGTATGCATACATAAACACACATGCACACTTTTCTATTTTTTTTTTTTTATTTTCTTTTTTTATTTTACACTTAGATATAGGCAGTCTCCAAACTCTTGACCCCACACAGTTTGGCTTTGTCAAGGGGAGATCCTGCCTGGTGAACCTGGTTGACTTCTTCGAGGCAGTCACCAAGGCTGTGGATGAGCATAAGGCAGTGCATGCAGCCTACCTCGACCTGGCCAAGGCCTTTGTCACTATTCCCCACTCAGGTATCATTGATAAACTCACCAAACTAGGCATCACTCCTAATATCACTAGGTGGGTTGCAAATTGGCTTACAGACAGGACCCACAGAGTGAATGTTGTGGATTCCAAGTCAAACTGTCAGTCAGTCATGAGTGCAGTCCCACAGGGCTCGGTCCTGGGGCCTGTCCTGTTTGGCATCTACTTCTCAGAAGTCCAGGCCAACACAGACGGACTCTAGATGACCACGTTTGCTGTTAACTGCAATCTAGGAATCATTATCAACTCCCCAGGTGATGCAGACATCCAACAAAAGGGCCTCTCTGAGACCAATGACTGGTGTCGGAACCATGGCTTGAAGCTTAATGCCAAAAAATGTGTTATCATCCCCTTTGGAAAAAAATAATTTCCCACAAATTACCACATTGATGGGAGCCCACAGAACACTGAAGGGGCCATAAGAGATCTGGGCATCCAGGTCGACAGTCACCTCACCTTCGACTACCACATTGCCACTGTGGTCAGAAAGCCCTTCTATGTGGCACATCATAGAACCAAATGTTTCGCATCCAGGAAAAAAGAGGTCATCATCCCTTTCTACTCATCCCTCATTAGACCAGTCATCCAAAGTAGCACCATGTTTGGCATGTACTTGACCAGACACGTACAACAGCTAGAGAGACCACAAAAGTACCTCACAACAAGGATCCTAGGCCTTAAACACGTCCTACATGGACAGACTCAAGAAACTTCAGCTGTTCTCAGTCTCTTATCATCTACTTAGAGGTAATCTCTGCTTGACTTACAAAGCCATGTCCAACCCAACCCTACTTGAAATGCCGTACCTAAAGAAATCCTAATCCCCTCACTCCACACGCTCCAGAGATCACAACCTTATTACCACAATTAACAGAACATGCTGGAGGAACAGGTTCATCTCCAAAAGACTGCCCATACTCTGGAATAAACTTCCCATTCATGTCAAGCAGAGCACCTCTCTGGCCCTCTTCAAGTGAAATCTTGACGAGTGGATGGGTAACATAAAGTTCACTGCAGGGATCATTCCAGTTGCCCTACTGGATATGGGCACTTTGAACTAACATCGGGTGGCACGCTGCCTGTGCAATTTTTTGGGGGGCTAGGCTTGTAAAGGCTCCATGGCCATTAGCCTAGTACACATCTCTGAACCTATGAACTTGCTAAACAGCAAAAATGCTGCTTAGCAAGTATAAATTATTGGCGGCCATTAGCTTTCTTTCAGTCTAAGCTCCAAGGCAGCTTAATATGCAACTGTGAAACGGTATAAACATTTTTCAGTAGGCATTAACCTGTACGTTAACATCCTGCAGGAGAATGTTTGTTCTCAAACCAAGGTGCCGATGTACAGGTCGCGCCATTCTCTAAAATATATTATAACTCTTAGAATTATTTTATGCAATGGTTCTGTAACAGTCTGGATATTTTTCAGTTACATTCTTTCTTTTTCTAATGCTGGTGTTTTATTGCCCTTATATTCAGGTCATAACCAGAAATTTCCCTGAACCAGTCGACCCACCTGGCTATCAAAATTAAATAAACAAAATAAAGTAGTTAACATGCCACAGAAGGCACCTCATCAGCTTATCCTACTGAATATATCAGATTTACCTGTATCACTCATGTCATCAGTCCATCTAACAATGCATTATTCACCTGTACTGAAAATGTTTACTCCTTGATTTCTTTCTCCATTATGTCTGCATATACATCCGCTTTATTACACACGGCAGTTTCACCTGTTGCATTAGGCCAGATTTCACCCCTGGTCATGTAGCATACACAACCACACCCCTATTTGTATAAGAATGCACCACACCACCTAATATCTTAGAAGTGTCTGAAGCTTTAGTAATATCACATTCACCTGTGTAGTATCTGACATCATTGCATCAACTTGTGTGAAACAAGATAGTGATTCTCTCTGCAATGTTGTGGATCCTGTTCAGAGTGGGGCAGTGTGCTTAGGCTTTGCCCCAGCATACTAGCCATATAACATAATACTAGGTTTCTAACTCTTGCAAATTTGACTTCTACTTTTAATCAGTTCTACTTGCAGTATAATGTTAAGCATGGAGATATGCACTGACTGTTCACATTACACCTGTATTATCATTAAGAGATAGCTACAGATTGTTTTCAGTCATAATCTTTCACTAGTGCTAAATGCATCACAACAAAAGGAATGTTGCATAGTCACTTAATTTACATTATCCCAGGCTTTTGGAAGGCAGTATTTCATAGCGGTCTTTACTTTTTGTTTATATTTGTTTTTTTTTTCTTTAATGAGCAGCAGTTTATTGGTTGTAGCCTACAGAAAACTGATGAGCTACTTGCTTAGGCTTCTTCACTCCACCAAACTATGTTGTGGAATTTCTCTTCCCATGATGAGGCCAGAAGAATTTTTATGGAACTCAACAGTTTAATGAAGAAAGACTTGACATAAAATAATTTACCAAATTCTACTCAAAAGTGCATGAGTAGGGTAAATAACCCTTTATATCCACCAACTAAACAAATGTACTTTAGGTTGTGACACTGTCGGGTTGGAAGGATCACCATATGCATTTTTATGTATTGTATTATCTGGCAATGTTGTACTTTTGTTATTGTCGTAGACAGTGGTTACAATGGATCCTTGATGGATAAGTCCATTACTCCTGTTAATAAGCATTACAATAAATAAATACAGTTGTTATCTTTCAAGGTTCTAAGTTGCGCAAAATATCCATATTCGCTGGGAAATCAGCTAATGATACCAAGCAGCAAGTGAGTCAGACATTCTTTTGTGTGTTTGTGTACATGTTGTATTTATTTGTTAACTGGGCAAGCACACTAGGCAGAAGCTGTTCATTTTAATGTAAGCTAATCGAATTATGAAGAATGAAGTGCATAACAGCGGCAGCAGGTGATGATGCAATGTCTTTGCTCCTTTTTCTCTCTGTCCTTTAGTTCCTGATGCGCCTGTCATTGACACTCAGAGGACTTATGCTTATGATCAGATCTTCCTGTGCTGGAGGTTACCACAAGATTCTGCCCCAGCTTGGCACTACACAGTGGAATATCGCAAAACTGACCACAAAGCCAAAACACTAAAACTGTGGCAGCGAATAGAGGAGGTGAAGGGGACAAGTGCAGTAGTGGAGAGACTAGAAACAGACAGTGTCTATGTCCTGCGGGTTAAAGGATGCAATAAGGCAGGCTTTGGGGAGTACAGCGAAGACATTTACCTGCACACACCTCCAGCACCAGGTAAGGGGCTGCTAAATCATTCTACCAGACGAAATATACATTATAGGTATTTTGGATGAACTGTCATCCTTGTGTAATGTTTAAACTGTTTGTAAAAGATACATCACACCTATGGTTGCAAGTAGCATACCATGATTTCAACTTCAAGGGACAAAATGTATGCTAAGATGGAACTGGGACCAAGATGTGTTGGTATATTATAGCCACAAAGTACCTTACTCTTGATGAAATCGTGTGCTATATCACTGTCATGATACCTGTGCTGGGTAGCAGAAGAGAAGCATTTGACTTGCAAAGGAAGATTGAAAAACACCAATCAAAATGTGCTTATAGTAGGGCAACTGTGTGTTGAAAAACTCTGTAGTAGAAATCTAGGGACAGTTTCGCCCATTAAACTAAGTAGTATGCCCAGAGGAATCCTTATGCACATGGAGAACATGCAAGCCCAGACCTTGTAGCTGAGTGGCAGCATTAACCACAGTGTCACCTTTTTCCACCCTCTCAGGCAGGAAAGTTGTATAAATGCTCACTGAAGTAGATGGGTTATGTACCAAGGCAGGAAGTGGGATACTGAGACTGCTGAACCAGGGTGCTGTGTTTGCATTTGTTCACATACTCACTGTAGAATATCAGTAATGTGAACACTTAGTCTGTAAAACACAGCAAAGCAGTATATGGAAATGAGCTACATTGTTACCGTTATATTTCAGTGGACAGTAGCTTTCGAACTAAACACAGACAGCAAATATTAATTACAAAATTGTTACAATCTGCAGGCATAGCACCATTTGCTGGTTCAGCATGATGACAAATGAAGCAGGACCAAGAAGCTGGCACTGCAGTTGCGAGTCCTGTGCTAAGTCAAGCAGCACTAATTGTCGTGCTCTCCTGACAGTGATCAGTAGTTGTCTTACAGGATGGCAGCAAGGAAGTTCTGGAATAAGACCGGTTACTGCCTTTGACCTTGCCTGTGACTAAACCATTGTCATAGGTTCTGCTGTGATTCAGGGCCTCCTCAGTTATAACTTAACAGCTCGAGTGTTGCTAAGCAGGGATTCGCATTTAAGTCTCTAGAAGAACATTTTGGTTTGTGAAACTATACTGCTGCTATGGGTTTAGACTCAGCTAGATTACCTCACTGTTCTGCTTTTCTCCCAATAACGTTTTTCTGTTGTGTTCATCTAGGCTTGTTGTTGTCATTCTGTGGAGAAAGGTTAGCATTTTCAGACTGGCCTGTGTAGTTTCTTAAAGTGTTAACTTTTCTGTTTTTTTTTTTTTGTTCTCCCAAAGTTAAGTCCCCCTGCCTCTTAGAATTCTTATAAAGAATGTTTGGATCTAAATGCTAATCTACATTTTGCTGATATAATGATCTTCAAAGCTCTTTTTTTTTCTCAACATTTTTCACTTGCTTACTTTTTGCAAATTAAAATATTTTTTTTGCAAATAATGCTTAAAAGTGGGGGGAGAGGTTAAAATTTGAGCAGAGTTTTTAATGTTTCCACTGTGCTCTTCATCCCAGTTGTTTTGATAATGGTGATTGTTGACAGCACTGGTTTTATGGCTTGAGAATTTAGGACATCGTGGGACTAACAGTGCAGATGCTTCGAGCTCTAAATGTGTTTGCTTCAGATAAAATGAAAACAGCCTTTAAGGAGCTCAGAAATGATTGTTGACCAGGTGTGTTAACTGAATCTATCCAGGACTAGTTAAAATGACCAGTAGCATCTTATGTGAATTGTGGTATTCATTCAATTAAATGACATCATTTTTTATTAATTTGTTAATTAGGTAAGTCCACTGGAAACAGGTGTCCCTTTTCAGAAGCGTCTGAGGAGCACTGTCTGGTTAAGTGACATGCTTAGTGTAATAGGCAAATGGAGAAAGAAGGAATAAAACCCTCTACCCTGTAAACCCTGTACATTGTCAAGGAGATCAACAGAAATGGAGATCTCTCCTTAGCTTCAAAATGTAGTTAATTAGGATTGGTTCTAGACCTCAAAGAACATAGGGCAGGATGTCAAGTTTAATTTTGTATCAAACAAAGCCAGTAGGCAGGAAGCTGTGACTTGTTAAAAATTAAAACAAATGCATTTTTTTGCAGGGGGGTAAGCCTCACTACACCCCAGTGTGATGGGCTTCACCCCACCCCATTACTTATACATCCTAACTCTGAAATTGCACATTCTTAGGGAAAGTGCATAGCCCACCATCAAGGCCGTGCAGTCTCACCATTTACTTGCATTCTTTGACCCAAACTTATGCCCACAACCAAATGAAAACCAACCAGTTAATAATATTAAGGGGTACACATGGGGAACAGCTCCATGCAATGGGAGGGAGGGAACACCTTGCTTTCAATGAATATTCACGGATTGTCAGCTCTGACTGAACTGACTTTTCATATATATTGTTTTTCAATTGGCTTTCCATTCAGTCACTTTGCTTTTGATTAGTACCTAGGAGTCCTTTAGGTTCATAGGTAGGTACTAGGCTATCTGCCCTAGAGCATTTATAAGCCTAGCCAGAATGTGTTGGCTTTTGCCTCCCTTTTAGACTAGATACCTGAGCCTCTGTCCATCAGGGCCATAGAAGTGATCCCAGGAGTGAAATTACGATTTCCCATCCACTCATCAAGATTTCTCTTGAAGAGGGTCAGTGTGGGGCTCTGTCTAACATGGACCGGGACTCTATTCCAGAGTGAGGGAAGCCTCTGGGATATGAATCTATCCCTCCAGCATGTCCTATTTATAGCTGTGCTGAGGTTTAAATCCCTGGAGCATGTAGCTCTAATGGATTTGGTTTTCTTGAGGTGGAGCATGTCCATTAGTTCCGGGATAGACATGACCTTGTACGTCAGGCAGAGATCGCCTCTGAGTAGGCGGTAAGCAACTGAGTAGAGCTGGAGTTTCTTTAGTCGAGTTGCATAGGGCATCTGTTTGAAGCCCATGATCCTCTTGGTGAGGTACTTTTGAGGTCTCTCCAGCTGTTGCAGGTGTCAGGTAATGTACATCCCAAATGGGGCATTGTACTCAATTATGAGCCTGATGAGTGATGAGTGGAGGGGCACAATGACCTCTCTTAATCTAGATGTGAACCCTTTTGTGATTAGGTGAGCTATATAGAAGGTTTTTCTAACCACTTTGGCAATGTGATTGTCAAAGGAGAGGTTACTATCTACTTGGGTCCCCAGATCCCTAATTACTTCTTCCATACTTAGCGGATTACCTCCTATGTGGTAGTTTGTGGGCACTTTGTTTTTCCCAAAGGGGATGACTATACATTTTTTGGCATTTAGCTTGAGGCCATGGTTCTGACACCAGGTATCTGTCTCCGTAAGACCCTTCTGGAGGATGCTTGTGTCAGTCAGTGAGTCGATTATGGCTCCCAGTTTGCAATCATCTGTGAACTTGGTCAGCCACAGTCCTCCCATGCTTGCCTGTACCTCAGAGAAGTATATACCAAACAAGAGGGGTCCAAGGACAGAGCCCTGTAGGACACCACTTGTAACCGGTTTAGAGTCAGACATGGCACCCGCAACTCTGACCATGTGAGTTCTATACCTGAGCCAGTTTGCAACCCATCTTGGGACGAAAGGGTTGATATTTAGGCTGGTAAGCTTATTTATGATACCAGAGTGGGGTATTGTGTCGAAGGCCTTTGCGAGGTCCAAATAGGCTGTGTAGACTGCCTTTCCCTCATCTATGGTTTGGTAACTGTTTCAAAGAAGTCAACTAGGTTTAGGAGGCAAGATCTGCCTTTAACAAAGCCAAATTGGGTAGGTCCAGTGTCTGGAGGTTCCCAATGTCTTTGTTTATGAGATCAATGATGATGCGCTCTATAGCTTTGCAGACCAGGCTAGTCAGGCTTATAGGGCGATAGTTCCCAGGATCCATTTTGGTGCCCCCTTTGTGGAGCGGGATTACTGTTGCTGTATGCCACTCTTTGGGTACATAACCTGTGGTGAGGCTGAGTTGGAACAGTGAATTTATGTGAGGGTTTAGTTCTTTTTTGAGTTTGTGTAAGACACAGCCCGGGATGCTGTGTTTTTTTACTTTGGAAGAGGCTGCTTTCACTTGTGTGTTTGTGATGTCTGGGATAGACACAGGTCCTTTCGGGGGGTAAGGGGGGGTAAAGTTTGCACTGAACCTGTCTGCCAGGATGTTGGCAATGTCAGTGGGTTCAGTGTACTTTGTGCCATTTTGCACCAGCTCAGAGCAGATTTGGGAGTTACCACCCAGATTCTTGATGTAGCTAAAGAAAGCCTTGTGATTATCTTTAGAATCTTTGGCAATTTTTCTTTCGAAGCTAGCCTTTGATGATTTTATGAGGGATCGAAGTTTCTTGCTAATACTGATCAGGGATGCCTTCCCTTTTTTGGATTTTGCCCTATCATGTAATAGTTTCCTCCTTCTGTTGTAAAGTTTATTTATGACCGGGGTCCACCAGACTGGTCTCCTGTTTTTGGAGGAGTGAGTCTTGGTTTTACTTAGGATGGCATGATCCATGCATTCCTGTATGTACTCATAGAATGCATTTATAAAGGATTCTGCATTTTGGGTAGCATTTTCCATTAGCCCGGGTGCTTTGAAGTTCTCCACCTCGGTCTTGAGAAGTGTGAAGTTTGCTTTTGAGATGTTTTTCACAGTGGTTTCCTTGGCTGGGGGTGGGGTTGGGATGTGGATGTCCATAGTGATTAGTTTATGGTCTGATCTTACCAACGAGGGGTTTACCTCTGGTGTGGAACATTGATTCCCCATGTTGGTGATGACCAGGTCCAATATGTTGTCCTCTCTTGTGGGAGTGGTGACCAGTTGTTCCATGGCATTTGAGTTTATAAACTCCAGGAACCATTGGGTAAAGGAGTTTGGACTTGAGTAGTTTTCCCAGTCAATGTTTGGGTAGTTGAAATCCCCCAACATCATGGTGTTTGGTGAGACCTTCATATTTTCCAATGTTCTCAGGAATGCCGAGTGGGGGTCATGGGACAATGTGGGTGATCTTTAGCAGGCTACAAACTGAAAAGCAGTTTTTCCCACTGTTAGTTGCACATGGATGGTCTCCAATGCCTCGTGCAGTGCCACTAACCTGGAGGTGTGGGTATCCTTGATGAAAATGGATACTCCCCCGCCTTTAGTATTTTGGTCGGAGTTCTGGGGCCAAAAACAATGGTATGAGTTATATTCTGGTAGTGCTGGGGTGCTCTCTGGAGTCTTGAACCAGGTTTCTGTTACTGCACAGATATCGATTTTCTCCATACTAAGGTTCCTTTCCTGCTGAATGTTTTAATATTTGATAAAGATGATTATAATGTATCTACTGCCTTTCTGTCTAAATTAAGAAAATCTAACAAATTAAGAAAATCTATAATGTCTTCTAAACCGTCTTTGTAAATTTGGTGAATCTGAGAGTAATTCATTTTAATATTGAAGCTACTGCTTGGATCAAAACATAGAATGGGACTTTTCAGTTAGGGTTAGACTGAACAGTTCAACCCATTTCCAAAGAGGTCAGATTTTGGTGTTGAGTGGTCCATATGAGTTTTTATTTGTATTTATTTTTTATTTATTTTTTAAACACATTTTTTGTTAGAGAAGACCAAGGAGTACTATCTGCCTTGAGTCAGTTTTTTTCAGCACTGTGGTCCTGCTGCCTGTTGATCATCAGCCACTTCCCATTCAATCTGGCCATTCTTTCTTAACTCCAGAATGAGTATCAACCAGGATTGGCCACTATCTAGACAGTCATTAGTGGCAGTTTACACTTTTTGTCCCCAGCCCTAACTTGTGTGTATCTGGCTAGGGGCAGGAGAGACATCTTGGAAGGGGTGTTCCCTACAAGTGGTCCTTTACCTTCCTTCCTCTCACAGCATGTGTGGTGGTCTTTCCAGTCTCTAACAAGGAGATTACACCACTCATTATGTCCCTAAGTGCACATGAATCCCTCCCACCCCCAGAAGGGGTGAGTGGGCCACACCTTCTTCATGCCTTCCCCTCCCTTTCTGGCTTCTCCAATGCCAGAATTGCTAATCAAACTCATATCACCTGGGACTCAGTCAGGGTTCCATCCTGGAGCATCATGGAGCTAGGTGGATTACGTGAGGTGGACTCAAGAAGGGACTTTTGAAGGAAGTTATTTCACTCTAATGTGTGTTGTGTATGTGTGTGCACATGCAAGGAGTGCATGTGTGTATGTTTATGTCTGTGTCTGTATGTGTGTGTGTTGTGAGGGTGCTGGGGGAACAAACATGTTGCAGAAACTCAGGATTCTGCATTTATCTAACTGTTTATAAACCATTCAACTTCTCACTGAGTGAACCTGGCTGATCTGAATGCTAGGACAGAGAACAAATTAGGCCAAGTATTTGAAATTTAGAACACACTATTAATTTGCTTAGACTCCAAAGGGATTGTGCAGCTCTATACTACATTCCGTTACTGTATACTATCATCTGATTACTTTTTCAGTATGTTGCCTTATGTTTCATTTCATGTTTTTTTCAGAAATTCTTATTCCATTACTTCTCTACCCTTATGCTGCTTTCTGTGATAAATTATTAGGGGAACAATGTTTCTGGTCAAAACATTTCTGAAAATTGCACAGTGAGAGACCATTATAATACCTTGTTCAAGCCCAGACATGCCAGTGCTGCCATTAAACATTATGTCTACACAGGTATAGGAGCAGTATTGCAAACATCATATCAAAAAACACAACAAGCATCCACACAGCCGTAACAGTCAGTCAGTCATCCTGTCAGTAAACAGCAACAGCATCCCTAACCATTGCAGGAAGGTGTATTGATGGGGATGGATATGCAGCTAGTGGCTGAATATACATGGTGGGCACTGCAGTAGGAGGTACACATATAAACTGTAGGCATGTTCACCTCTACTAGATGTTGATAGGTGGTACACCCTACATACTGTAACTGGGTCATGGTGGGGGTGTGAGGTCTGTGAGGTCGAGGTACCTCTAAAGCCTTTGGAATGCATGCCAATTTGAGATGTGTAAATCAATCCAGGAGCTTCCATTTGTTGAAGGGCCTCCTTCAGTGTACCACACAGGTCTGGATGGAGTTAGGATACACTGGCAATAGGGTATGTAGGTTCCCTCATGGCGACCACCAAGGGCTAGGTGACTTTTAGGATATGAAAGACCATGTTTTAATCTGTCTTGCCTTCTGGGATGTAAACTACTCTGTTTTACTAGATCTTCTCCATTTTCAAAAACACTGGTACTGTTAGGAAAATTCACTCCAAAACTCTCATCTTACTTCATAACATAAACACGATTTATTGACTGGATAGGTTCATTACCTATAGAATACACTTCCTTTGCATGTTAAATGCTGCAACACAGTAACCGTCTTTAAGTTAAATCATGTTAACTGAGTCATATACATTTAGAAGATTCCTATACATTTAGAAGATAAAATTAATTAAACATTGAAAACGATGCATATTATTTTATTTTCAAATTTCAGAAGATCCATGCAAAAACAAACAAAAAAAAAAGACTGATTTTGCCTGCACTTTTATTTTGTCAGTTGTAGTGCAAAACAGTCCATAAATGGCATTTAAATAAGTGATGGTAGATCACATGATCAATGACATAATTAGCAAACAACTCCAAAAAGCATCATTTTAGAGATGTTTTAATAAAGTGCTAATACAGTTGTCACCTATCCATATCAAACAACATAAAATAGTATCATCCTGATGGTATTCAGTTTTCACACAGTAGCTTGTGAGATAATAAGAAAGAAAATAACCATCCTGCCTGCTATCATACCAGCATATCATATACCACACTTTGTATTAGAAACGTCTGATTTATTATAATACCAAACTGAACCAGTAGTTAGCACATTGGCAAAATGCAAATAAATGTATAGCATACGAGTTCTACAGTAATTAAAATGTTGCAAACAGTTTGGATAGTAAAACTTACCATACTTCTTTTTAACAAGAAAGAATATTAATAAAAAGCAGTTAACATACCTGGCACCATTCTAGTATTTGGTATTAAGCACAATTATCATTATAATCCACTAGAGATCAAAATTAAATGAAATCAATAAATAAATTAAAGCACATAGATCTTCAAATGGTGATGTGCTGACACCTAGTGGCTACAGCATTAAATAACACATAAAACAGTACAAACCAGCTAGTGTCAATAGTCTCTGAAAGAACAGCACACACGTTATAATAAACAAACACTGATGAACAACAGGAAATAACTAGCCCATCTGATACCATTAATAAGAACAACATGGCAAAAGTAAAGCAGAAAAATGCGTATTCAAAACAAAAGCATAAATAAATAATGCATGAGTTCACATGATTCCATCTGACACACCACCCTCTTTCTTAGAAATCATAGGAATCATAGAAAATTCAAGACTATTAAACCGGAGGCTATGTGTGTTGTGCCAGTCATCACCCTCAGGCTGTAGCAAGGAGAGTAAGGCCTCCTAGTCAAGGAGTGTATTTTACAGTATACATTCAGCTGTCTAAGCAATGGTTTAAGGCAAACATGGAATCGTATTGCTTGACATGCAAAGGGAGTCTATTCTAATGTGGGGAAGTACAGAGTATCAAACCTATCTCTCTATTTAGATTTATTTAGTCACTGATGTAGATTCCAATCTCTTGTTCTTGAGAAAAAAAAGGCCTCAGATAATGATATCCCAAGAGTCTATATGACACTGATTATAGGGAGACTCTGGCCTTTCCTGATAGCTAAGATTTTTGAAACCCAAGGTATTTTTTTTTTGTTTTACGAACTTCTGCAGTCTTTCAAGTCTTTTTGATATGTCACATGAAATACATACCAAACGGTACATAATATTCTATAATGGTATCAATATATAGGGTATCAATAATTATTTTGGTTTTAGAAAAAATGCCCTTGGTGATTATCATATATAGAAGGATTTCCTGATTATGGTTGCTACATGGTGATTAAAGGATAAGGAACCATTGGAGAGTGGACTGCTGTTGATGCACTAGGTGGTAGCAATGTGTTGTTTACTAGAGCAGATAATACTGCATGTCTTAGCACTTAGTCTGGGCCCTTTCTCAGTGCACTATGTGTCAACACATGACAGTCCCACTTGAAGGGAATTTATATCATTTGTTGATCTGACAACAACACACAACTTGCAATCATTGTCAAACTTAGTCAGTCAGAGATCCTTGTTGTCAGTGTTGAAATCAGAGAAATAAATGCCAGAAGGAGGGGGCTCAATATGGACACCCCTGGAAAATGACACTGGTCATGTTTCCATAATGGAAGAGGCTGTCCTTGAGCCAGTTTGCAGCTGTCTATCACATAGGGATCTCTATGTTTCATAGGTTCATAGGTTCATAGGATGACACAAGGCTATTGGCCCAGAGGGACTTATAAGCCTAGCCAAGAAATTTGCCAATGTTCCCTCAAAGTCAGTACCTGCTTCTCCTGTCCATCAGGGACACAGGTGGGATCCCAGGGGTGTATTTTCTGTTTCCCATCCAGTTGTCCAGGTTCCTCTTAAAGAGGGCTAGAGAGGTACTCTGCTTGACATGGAGAGGGAGTCTATTCCACAGAAGGGGGAGTCTTTGGGACACAAATCTATCCCACCAACAAGTTCTATTAATGTCACAGACCAGGTTAAGGCCTTGCGTATGGGTTGCATGAGTGGAGTTTGTCTTACGGATATCCAGCAACTCCATCAAGACTGGGTCTGAAATGGCCTTGTATGCCAGACACAGGTCACATCTGAGCAGTCTATATGAGACTGAGTAGAGAGACAGGGCTTTTAGCCTATCTGTATAGGATAGGTGTTTGAGACCCTGGATTTTCCTGATCAGGAACCTCTGTGGTCTCTCCAACTGCAGCATATGCTTGGCAAGGTACATACCGAAGGGGCATTGTACTCAGTAATGGGCCTGATAAGGGAGGACTACAAAGATGCTATGACCTCCTTGTTCCTGGATGAAATACCCTTATTTACGAGGTGGGCCACGTAGAAAGCCTTCTGTACAATGGAGACAGCATGGTGGTCAAAAGTCAGGTTTCTATCAACCTGGGTGCCCGAGTCCCTCATGACTGATTGCATGCTTAGTACATTGTTATTAATGTGATAATTAGTGGGGATGAAATTTTCCCCAACAGGGATGATGCATTTCTTGGCATTCAGTTTGAGGCCATGCTTCTGGCACCAGTCATTAGTTTGGGTAAGGCCCTTTTGGAGGATGTTCACATCACTAGGGGAATTTAAGACAGCACCCAGCTTGCAGTCATCTGCAAACTTGGTCAGCCACAGACCACTGGTTCTGGCTCTCACCTCAGAAAAGTATATCCCAAACAGTAGAGACCCCAAAACCGATCCTTAGGGTATGCTGCTTATTATGGGTTTACTACTAGAGGTGGTTTCCCCTACTTTGACTGAGTGGGTTCTATCAGTGAACCAGTTAGCTACCCATCTGGTAACATATAGGTTGATGCGTAACTGGGAGACTTTATCTATTATGCCCGAGTGGGGAATTGTGTCAAAGGCTTTGGCTAGGTCAAGGTGGGTGGTGTGCACTGTCTTCCCCTTGTCCATGGCTTTGGTGACTGTTTTGAAGAAGTTAACTAAGTTTAACAGGCATGATTTCCCTTTGACAAAACCAAACTGTGTGGGGTCAAGCGTTTGGAGGTTGCCAATGTCCTTGTTTATAAGGTCCATGATAATGCATTCCATGGCCTTGCAGATCAGGCTAGTTAGGTTGATGGGCCTATGATTGCCTTGGTCAGTGGATGCTCCACCTTTGTGTAGAGGGATGACAGTCACTGTCCTCCATTCAGTTGGGATGAAGCCGATACTCAGGGTTTGGTCGAATAGGGTGTCTAATGGAGCTGAGAGCTCATGCCTGAGTTCATGTAGGATACAGCCAAGGGTGTTATTGGGTCTCATGGAGACTGTTTTTTTTTTGCCTTTGAGAGGGCATTAAAGACCTGCTCCCTGGTGATGAGGGGAAGGGATGTCCTGGTTTACTAATGGGGGGATGGGGGGGGGGTAAAGTTTTCACTGAACCTGTCTGCCAGCAGGTTGACTATATCTATGGCATTTGTGTATGTGTTGTTATTGACCACCAGTTCAGAGCAGATTTGGGTGTTGCCTTTAATATTGTGAACATATGTGAAGAAAGCCTTGTGATTGTCCTTGGTGGATGTGGATAATTTGGGCTCGAAGTTAGCCTTAGAGGATTTCACCAGTGACCTTATTTGCTTGTTCAGACAAAGGAGAGATTGGTTCCAACTTGGCACCTGCTCCTTCTTGGCCATGGACAGTAACTTTTTCCTTTTATTATAGAGTTTAAGACTGTTAGCTTATTTGCTATCCTATTGTATGGTATGGAATGTTTTTTCTAGGTCCAGATAGGCAGCATGACCATTGTGACCATTGTTTACAGCCTATGTGACCTTTTCAAAGAAGTTCACAAGACTGAGGAGGCATAATCTGCTCTTAACAAAATTGTTTTGATTCAAGCCTGAATACATTTGTAATATGCTGCTTTATGAGATCAGTAATGATGCATTCCGTGGCTTTGTAGACAAGACTAGTATGGCTAATAGATCTATATTTCTTGGGGACATCACTACCGAAGTGCACAATTTATCGAGTACGTAGCTTATGGCAAGGCTTATGTTGAGCAACAAAAGTTGGTGATCAGCAAAGGCCTGCTTGACACTATTCATGAGACAATCCAGAATGTTGTTGGGACCCACAGAGAAAGTATTTTTGTTTTTTTGTGCACTTTAAGGATATGGTCTTTGGAGACAGTGGATGGGGAGTGAGTCTGGCATTTTTGGTGTGAGAAATTTCCAACAAACATGTTAGCCAGTATGTTGAAGATGCATTAAGATTTGAAAAAAAAGGTGCCATTAGAGATAAGTGCTGAGCAGTGATGAGAATTTTCTAGTTTTCTAACATAGATTAAAAAGGACTTGTGATTATCCTTACCCTCAGAAGCAAGCTGATGTTTATGGGAGCCTTTGCTGATTTTAATAGCTGCCTTTAGTTTTTTTTTTGGTGAGGCATTTAATATTCTTAGTGTGATGAACGTTTCTGGCCTTACCAGGTAATCTAAGTATTTTTTTCCTTGTGTTGTAAAGTTTATTCATATATACTGACTATCGGGGGGGGGGGTGTTATTGAATTTGCCACTGTATTTGGTAGTGATGGACCAGTACTATCAATGCATTTATCTAAATGAGCATAAAGATCATTGGCATAGGTGGCTGCAGATCCCAGTTCCATTTTGGGGTATGACAAAATTTTGTATTTTTTATACAGTTGTAAAAGCTTTGCTTTTTTGAAGTCTGTATCAAAGGTGCTGTTAGTAATCATGGGACAGACTGTTCTTAGGATAAAGGTAACCAGCTAATGATCAGGCTTAACAACTGAGGAAATTAACCATGGTCAGGGATTAGGCCAGGGCAACGTTTGTGAAACTAGGTCCAGGATATCTCTGCCCCTGCTGGGGTTGCATCAGTTTGATTTAGGGAATTCTTATTTACCCAATGTACGAAACATAATGCATAACTGAAATTACAAGTATAAGTACTCCAGTTTATGGAGGGATAGTTGAAGTAACCATGGATTAGAGATCTGTCTGTAATAAGGGTGTTTCCTAGAAATGCTAGGACCATATCATGGTCATTTGGAACCTTGGAATGGGATCTGTAACAAGCTATTAACTGAGGGTCCAACCTACCTAGTATAAGTTGGAGTTCAAGAGCTCACTTGGAGGGTCATTGGGTATCATATTGGTAGGGATTAAACTCTGCTACCATTTCCACTGGAGTGGAGGGCATGATACGTATAGAACCCAGGCACAGAGGGGATGCTGGCATTGCATTTGAAGCATGACTCATTTACTGCACAAATACTGACTCCAGATCATGCAGTTTGTTATTTAGACTCCTGGTACTTAGAAGGGCCACCTTGATGCAGTCTAAGTTATGCTTTGATTTGTTGGGATGTTTATTAGGTGAATTCTACTTAAAAAAGAGACAATGGGGATTGCAAAGGCTTTGGCCACTATGTGTAAGCCTTTGAATAAGAAGTGTAGACTATCCTTGGCAAAGCAAGTAGGATTGTCGATAATCTCATCCTAGGGAGACATATACTGGACCCCCTGGAATGACAACAGCTACTTATCCAAGTGTTGAAACCAGTTTTTTTTTTTTATTTTGAATCAAGACATCATTTTTGGTGAGGGGAGGATATCACTGAAGACCAAAGTCTTATGCTTGATAGAACAATGCATATCACATTCCAGCAAGTTTCTTTACATGTCTTTCATGGGTTTTCTTGTAAGGTTGTTCACGCCAGTAGGAACTATGATTATGTGATACTTATTCTTACTGGAGGAGAGGGTTTTTATGGTCTATGGAAATATCAGCAATTCTGGCTCATGAGAGACACCTAACTGTAACCCTGTCCTTATTTTCCTGGTGAGTATGCAATCAGTCTACTTAACAATGATGTCACCATTTACTTGGTGACTCCTTTGTTACAATTAAACACCTTATTCTTTTTGTTGATGTGTCACATTAGAACATGCCTTGGTCTTCTCTTGTGTGGATTACTGCAGTGATCTGTTCAGATTTCTGAAGTGATCTATGCCTGGACTCACAGATTTGGAATTAGACTGTCTAAACTTTGTGCAAAACTCTTTAGCCTAGCTACAAACTGTGGTATCCAAATACCAAAATATGTGCTGGTTTTGGAGGGGTTGCACTATCTTTCTATCAGGTAACATGTCCTCTATAGTTATGCTCTCAGTATTACTATTTACCTGTGTATGATCCTGGTACCACTACCTTTAGATTGCCTGATTTGGTATCAGCCTTCTTGATCCTTGCTTTTGGCTTGCCGAGAAATGCTGTTAGTTCTGTAGATACAGCTGGTGTCTTAGGAGCCTGTCAGCTGTTCAAGCACTCTTTCAGTGAGCAGCAATGGGAGAAACTAAAATCAGTGAAAGACATTTTTAGTACCAATCAAGTTTCACATTTACTCCGCTGTTCAGTTTTGGGGTTGGTACAATTTTATATAAATATATATATATATATATATATATATATATATATATATATATATGTGTGTGTGTGTGTGTGTGTGTGTGTGTGTGTGTGTGTGTGTAACTATGGGGGTGTCCTGTCAATACAGGAATAAACCTATGTTAAGGTTCATTGAAAGTGGCTTTCAGTGAGTTATATTTGCAAAGCTGGCACTTGATGAAAGTTCTTTCGGTGGACCAATGTGATTCTGTTGTCTTCTGGTGATCTGACATTTGCCTTCCAGCAGCCCTGTCTCATGAATTTTATACATAGCTGGATAAGAGGATACCTAGTCTTGGGTGGCTTTAAGCATTCTTTAAAGACATACTTGTCTGAACTTGTTGTTTCATTAGGTTATGTTGTATTGCATATTTATCTTGTCCTATGTTGTTTAGAGTACAGTATGAGTATTTTTGGGGAGGCAACTATGGAGATATGGGAGGTATGGAAAATTATACTGTAAAGAGTGGAAATGATAGACCTATTCCTCCAAGGGATTTAAATGTTTATGACAAGACTGGCACAAAAAATAATAATAGTTTAAAGAATATATAGAAAAACTCCTGTTATGTATGTTCAGACTGAGCAAATCAGAAGGAGGCTAAATACTTTCCACTGCAACGTGAGTATGTAAGAAATTTAGAAGACTGATGGAAAAAGTGAAAAACATGAGCCAGATGGTCAGTAATTTTATATGAAGAAGCAATTTTCAGCAAGTTGAACAAGGAAACCTAAAATTGGAAGCACACATTGCTTACAGTTTTGTTTGATTTATTACGTGCCTTTTAGAGTATAGATTCTGACTTGCAGCATGTGCTTATAACACAGTAAATGCTAATTACACTGAAAAGTGTTGTTTTTCTTTCGGCTTTTCCCGGTTAGGGGTCACCACAGTGGAACTCCGGTCCGCTAATGATTGGCAGTAGATTTTTATGGTGCTGAGGTGCCAGCCCGACGCCCAACCTTCAACGAAGGCATGCCCATTCACGCATATCTTTCGAACGCTACTTGACCGCAGGGAGGATATGCAGACTTCACACAGAAGGCACTCCAGCCGGGAATCGAATGGGAGAACCTCTTGCTGTGAGGCGACAATGCTACCGCTGCACCACCGCGGCTTACGCGAATTACACTGAAAGATAAACAAGTATAATTACATAAGAATCAGAACTTAAGAAGTGAAACACAAATGTTTAAATGTTATTGGGTGTTTTGTTTATAGTAAATATGTTTGTATTTAAAGGATTTGTAAAATAAAGTTTAGGATACCAAGGTACAAACATATGCATTAGTAATTAGTATTGTGTTTCTTCTGGTGTATTTAGTTCAAGTTGTTTATTATGACATGGAGGTCCTAATTAAAAAAATTGCAATTTTTTAATAAAAGGTTCCTCCAGTAGAGGGAGCACAGAAACCAGCAAATGTTATGTTCAATTCAGACTAAATTGTGGAAGTAAATTTGGGGCTGAAAACAAGACAATGAAAACAGAATAACTGCATAGATTGTAAACTGTAGACTGCATATGTCTTCTGCAAGCAGCAGAATACGTATAGGCAATACAACAACAACAATAATAATAATAATAATAATAATAATAATGCGCCTGGAGCGTTTCTCCCCAGGCCTCCTCTGAAAATAAGCTCTGTCCTAGTTGGACTTTCCTGGGCAACAAATGTTAAATTAATACATAACTAAATAATTAATAATAATAGGGATATTTTTGGTAGCATGATAACTGAGCTCAATTAAAAGACTTTGTTTCATGGGGGGGAACAGTTCAGAAACTTCAGAATCAATCTGTTGTGCAATATCAGCTTGCTGCTAAATCTTATCTCCTTAGTATTTTTTTAAATGCAACCAGTTCTGTTGCTATGGATGATCCTGCTAGGCACTACACATGAGATTTGCGTTGTTACTTCTGTTTGGTTTATATTTTGACTATTCTTGTTTATTGAATAAAGCATACTTGTATAAAAAATAAAGAAGAATAGATGATCTGTTGTCTGAACAGAATAACGAAGAACAGTATACTAAGCAGCCCTTGACCTTAGCTGCAACAAAGAATATATTAATGTTACCTAAATACCGAGTCTGTATAAGATAATTTAACTTTCAAAAGTTCGACTGTCATATGGTCAACACCATATGATCGAACTTTTAAAAGTTCGAAAATCTAGTAAAAAAAATAAACTACACAAATAACCTACCTTAACATTTTAAGCCTAATGTCTCTAATGAATACAGACAACCTGCAAATGGTTAATCTCCCAGAACCCTGCTTACACTTATGAAGGTTACCAGAACTTATTAGAGATTTGTTATGCATGGCTAAGCTTAAAAAGGCCCTTGTGGTTATTAACCTAGTAAACACCTATGAACCTAAGTTCTAGTGAAAAGATAGAGTAGTTGGTGTGAAATAGGACTGCGTCATCAGTGTAAAGAAGGACAGGAAGATAAGGTAGGACAAAAGGAAGTTTGTTAACGCAAATAAAAAAGAGGAGAGATGACAGAATAGATTCTTGGGGGGCACCTTTCTGCAGAGGGCAATGATTAATTAATAATTAATTCATAAGTAATCATAACTGAAATCACAAAACATCTCAAACACTGAACTGTGAACAGCAGTTATGATATAAATCATAAAAAAAGTGTTTTGAAAAAGGCTAAAACCATTGCATCCACCTAATGTGGGGGTGGGGCTGCATCTCCCATACCCTTCCTACTTATATATGTCAACTCCAAAATCATTTTATCTCAGGGAAAATAAAATCCCTGGGATATTCCAGTCCTAATCAAAAAATACAAATCCTGGTATTTGCACATTAGTGATTGTGCACTGGAGTGACTATCACTACTGTATAGAACACAAGCCTGGCAGTCAAAAAGGTATGAAGAAGTTCATAACCTGTATATGCACAATGTCACTATGTTATAACACACATTACTATTAAGTATAATAACATTGTGGAAAAATGCATGATGATTATGTGTATAGAGACATTACAACATTTCTAAGTAAATACATAGTGCTGTAAAATAAATACAAAAAATATAAATGGTTCTTGGGGTGAAAAATGAAATGATTATTGATATTAAAAACATGCCATAATGAAAGTATGTCTTGAGTGGGTAAGTTGATGGGAAATTTTAAAACATGAGTCAGATAATATAGGTATATCAGAGAAAGGAAAAAAAGGAAACAAGAAAGAGACAAAATAAAAATGCAATGACAGCAACTATATGAAAAATTAAATAAGGAGAAAATAAAAATTAAATACTGATCGAATAACACGAATGCAAGACATTTAAAAGTAAAATATTCAAGAAAATAATTTAACATCAAACTGAAAAATAGAACTAACACACCGCACTGAGTGAACTGCAAAACATAAGAGTTAATAAAGGAACATATGTGAAAGCATTAAATACAGGTGAAGAATTATGTACTTTTTGTATAGCAGAGACAAAACTGCGGCTAAGTTGCATTTAAGAGAAGCAGAGTTTGAAATGTGCACAAGACAATAGTTATTTTAAGTGTAATTATTCATAAAGAACAATTAGAAAGTAAAACAAAAGTACGAGAAAAGCAATGAAATACCTTCCAGTGATAGTTTAGCAGTAGAATTTTTTTCAAGCAGTATATATATATATATATATATATATATATATATATATATATATATATATATAAAGTAAATTAAATATTAGCTGAAATGCGTAATAAAATGTTTCATAACAAATTAGAGGATTGCTACCAAATAATATGTGTGTGTGTGTGTGTGTGTGTGTGTGTGTGTGTGTGTGTGTGTGTGTGTGTGTGTGTGTGTGTGTATACGTGTGCGTGCATGTATGTACAATGGTACACCGATTGCACAGTCCTTTCTGGAGGCATTGGATTTGTTCATGTAAGCAGCAGGTTTAGAAGACTGAGTGAGCACCTTTATATTTCCTGAGCACCATTCTTTTTTTATAACTTACTACTACATTATTTCTGAATGGTAAAGTATTCTGTTCATTTCTTTCCTTTGCTTTCCTTTTTGTATTTAATTTAAATGCCGATAGCTCACCTCTGATGGCATTTTGAATCTTCTCTGCTGTCCCGCAGCCTCTCCTTGCACTATATATGGCAAAGCTTTACTGAGGTAATATCTCATATTGGTAAAGGTGACTCTCCAAAAGTATGATTTAAAGAAGTATTAGTTCACATCTTCAATGTCGCCTCACCAAGCTCATAGTATTGTAACATGTGTGTGTCTTGACTCTGAAGTAGCATTTTGAACCTTTAAGTATGTTGATCACTTGTAATTAAAAATTCTTTGTGCAGCTCTGTTTCTGATTATTGGACATGGGATCAGCCTATTTTGAATGGGTTATAACACTACCTGCTTCAGGCTTACTTCATTTGGGCATCAATAACAGGTCTATATTAAATTCTCAAAAGCCGACAATGTTGAATCTGACATTGTCGACACGAGAATAACGAAACTGCAGAACATTGAACAAGTAAACGGAAATCTCCGTAAGGGGAGATTTCCATTTACTTCAATGTAGTGCGGTCTCGGAGTTGGTATATTTAAGTAGGGGGAGGTGTGGGGGGTGCAGGGGGGCTTGCCTCCCTGCCTTCACCATTTAGGTTTTTTTTTGTTGTTTTTATTTTTTTTTTCTGAACATTCGATGTTTTAACAGTTCAATCACTAAAGGTCTACCTTTAGTGATTCGAACTGTTAAATATTCGATGTTCTAATGTAGATCCATCAATAACTGCTCTGCTTTTTGTTGAAGAAAATGTATTTTATTTAACACCTCATATTTAGATCTCTTATTAACAGTCTATGTCAAAATCATGTAATTCTAAGAACTCCTTGTATCATATTCCTCTTCCCTTTTTCCCTATACCCAGGGGTTCTGATCTGTTAGAAGACTTTTTGAGTGTTCCCTGTTGTGACTCTGAGGCCTGTATCTGTGAGTCTCAGAAATCTGAAAAAAAATCAGAAAAACAGCATAGTGCCTAACTGTTGTTTATTTTTTTTTTATTTTACAGGAGACAAGATGGCCAAATCCCCCTGGCATGAAGGTTGCATCCCCACCCCCTGCTACCTATATTTACTAACTCTAGGATCAGTACACCTTGCAGAAAGGGAAGTCTTCCAAGTTACAGTGACCTCAGACTTGGCATACATACATTATCCATTTTTGTACCTTCAGCCACTGTGCTCCAGGAGTCAAAATTATCAGCCTTAGAATTTAAGGCAGTTACCACTTTTAAGCGATGTAGAGTAGGTTTTGCTGCATTTGATTCTTTTTCACTTCAACAAACATGCAGCTAGTAAGCACTGCTTGGAATATCCCACTATCTGACAGCAATTGAAATGTTTATTAGTGTTTGTTTGCCATTGGAACCAAATTATGATGCAGCAGTGTGACAGCACAACGCTACATATTACTGACCAATCAGATTCATCACTTTGTTTAGTTTCTGTTGAATGGGAGGCAAGCTACAATCTCAGCCTTGATGTTTACAGTATTTTTATTTTTAGATATTGCAATGTCTAAAGTTAATACTATGGTAATGAGAAGCACCATGGCAATTTGACGTGCTAGTATTTATATTCTGATTTAAATAAGAAAAATAACACTGCATTACTATTATGCAGTTTCCTACCCCACCCAACTCCAGACCCGTATGTAGTGACAGTAGAGATCTTCAAAACTTCCTTTATTATTTGTCTTAAAGGCAGAATTTATTTTTTTTTCAATACTCATTTTTATTGTTTTGCCAAACCATTATACATTTCACACACTATTTACATTATGTACAATATTGCTTCCAATGTTTTAGTTCCATTTTGAATTTCCCTATAATACATTAAGAATAAATATCATTTTAACCAAGTACAGGAAATTAAAATCACAAAAAATTAAACATAAAAGCATCTACAATAGACAATTATAAACCAACTCAAGCCAATAATTTGTATTATTTCTACATTTTCTATCTAATCCAAGAATGTGTTGGTACACATACAGAATGCCCTGACGGAAAGTGGATAGGAACCACTACGCCAAAATAATATTAAAGATTTGTTCCCAAATTTTTGTGCTGTTTATACTTTTCTTATTATTTCTAATTAACAATTTGTGCGCTAATATATGCTTAATCGCTAACAGCCTGAAATTTTGCCACGACACCTGTGCTGGGTTCAACCAATTTGTGGCTATATATAATTTCATTAGTAAACTAATATTCATAATTACAATCTTTTTGTTTTGTCCAAATTCTCCGTGGAATATGTAAAATCAGAAATTCCCAGGAGAGTGTTGAGTTTTGGTAACCCATTTTTGTAGTTGTAACTTTAAAGAATTCCATAATTTATAAATGCACTTGCAACTCCAGAACATGTGTAACAGGTCTGCTGTCTGATCTACACACTGTGGACATTTAGGTGACTTCTTTGAATCAAATTTATGAAGTGTAAGATGGGTATAATATGCATTGTTAAATATCATCAATTGAGTAAAGACCAGTTTTTGAAGTGATACGGATTTTAATGTTAAGTTAAACGCCTCTACTATTTTACTGTCGTCTAGGGATGGCAATTTCTCTCTCCAGTATTTGGATAACAGAATATGATTATTATATTTTCTTTCTTTTGCCATTTTATACGCTGAGGATATATATTTTCTATCTTGTTGCAATGCTTCCCACAGATGACCTGAAATAACTAGTTCCTCTTTTTTATTTCAGAACTGGTAAAATAATTTATGGCCAAATCTTTTAACTGCCTCATTATAATTAAATAAGAGATGGGAAGATTCATCTCTTTTAAGATATCATGTACCGCTACTCCTAGGAAGGGGTATAAATCCCTTACAGTTAATTCCTTAATAAATGGATATTTCTTTAAGTCTATCAGTTGATTACCAATAGTTATATTAGGATTTCCATCAAACGGTTGAAACATCATCATATATTTTAAAAGGTTCAAGGAGGCAAACAGAGTTTGAGAAAAGGCAGAATTTATAAGTACTGGAGCTGTCTGAATTGCTGCATGAAAGAAAGAAATCTGCTTTCTTGAAATAAACTTCCCTCCACCTACTGTACTCTTTCTGCCTACACCCAGCGTCAGACACATGCATTAAGAACTGGGTGTGCCCGATACCCCCACTGTTAATTGCCCCAGTAGTGACACTAGCAGTTGCCCACTTATTCACTTATATTCTCCGTAAAAATAAAACTCCTCCTTGCAAATCTTATTTATGGTTGTAATATATCTGTTGAAAGAAAATTCAGTTATGAAAACTTCTCACCCAGCTACCAGCTACTACAATTTGCCACCTGCATCCAAAATCAGTAAATTCTTACATTAGCTTTTTTTTTTGGAGGGGCACATGATCTTAGGTCAGTTAAAGCAGAGTTTTTTTGTTAACTTCAGTAGCAGCACAGCAGACACACACACACACACACACACACACACACACACACACACACACACACACACACACTATATGTGTGTATGTATATATATCTTATAGTGGCTAGGATCAGACATGATATTTTCCTTGGTCTATATTAAAATAAGTGAATTTTCTATAAATAAAACAGATGTAGCAGCATTAGTACAGTGTTATGTTATACTAACCTTTATTTGTTGAAACGAGACTTGGTACTGCCTAAACTCTTAAGTCTATATATTAAAAATGGAACCATTAGTATCAGGGCCAGACTATGAAGGGTGCTGTTGGAGCTTGCTGCAGCCCCAGTTTCTGAAATAGGCCTTTGCTTTTTTTTCAAGGTGCAGGACTGCAAAGAATGTGTCACACCAAGACGTACTGCATTCCTTTAGTGCTGTAGTAATACTGGCTTGCCCCATCAGCCTTCAAAAGGTTTGTGTGATCAGATGGATTACAGCACAGATACTCTGATGGCCACAATGGCTTCTCACTTTTTTCTCCAAGTTGTTTGGATTTCTAATACCATGATGGCAATAGTCAAAGTATGACTAAAGCTCATGAAATTAGTATTATTTCAATCTTTGATGTCAGAAAGAAGTGCTCTTTGCAGCACCAGCAATGTGCCCAGTAATTACTCCTTCTGCACTTTGTACAGTTACATGTATCGGTAACATATCCAAGTATGATTGTATATTTTTGTTTATAATGCAAAGACTATGTGGGTGAAGATGTGCATCTTGCACTCAAGAAGCATGATTGTCCCTTTGTTGAATAACAGGAAGTTTATTCTTATTGGAATTTTGGATCATAGTGAACTGGAATGAGAACCTTTCAGAAAAAATATACAAATGAAGAACCTCCTCAAAGATAGGAGTTGGGAGTGAGAAAACTCAAGACATGAATAATGTATGTGATAAATACATACATTCTGGAGATCAGTGGCCTACACTGAAAGCTGTCTTTTGAATGGTCTCTGTGCAGTCTGTTCTTCCTTGTCTGTGGTAGACTGTGATATGTTCTTTGGATCTCCAGCATACTTAACTATGTTTAAAAGTCAAAGAAATTCATGAAGTTTTTGCATTTCAGAGTCAAAGTCAGTAATTATCAGTTCCAGACTCCTCTGTTTGGTCTCACTTCAACCATAGTTCCCCAGATTCATGCCCATATTTGTAGCACGTCTGTATGAAGCTATAGAGTCCTAATAGCTAAAATCACTGGCTCCTAGCTGCCCACACTATACAATACATAGCATTTGTGATGGTGTCTGTGATCAGCCTGCTTGACTCCTATTTGGGAATAACATTGAAACTAAGCAAGTTCTTACTACAACCTGCTCAACAGCTTAATTTTATATGTTGCTGTTTGGACACTAAGTTTTGCAAAGCAGGACTCCCCAGATAAAGAATTCAGAGTCTAAAGAACAGTTTCTGTCCTATGGTTTGGGTGTTATGGCAGCAGCCATACCTGTGCTTTCTCTTGTGAAATGCCCAGTGGGCCCCTCAGGTTAAATGGTCTCAGAACTTAGTTCCACCATAACATCAAATGCACAGTTCCCAGCCATGCAAACATCATTTAGTATAGTGGTATAGGGGTTAGAGGTCAACAAACATGTTTTCTGCAGTGTATTCCACCTACCCACTTTCATTCGGTTGTTTACCTTGAATATGCTTACCCTGATGTAGGGGTGAAGGCAGTTCAGTAGACAGCCAGTTCAAGGTGCCTGGTGCCTGGATGTTATCACAACTGTCCCCTCATATCAATGTACCAGAAATGACATCAGTCTTACTGACCTTTCAAGCATTACAGGACTCCCTGTTAGAGAAGGATCTAATCATATAGCTGGAAAAATGACAGCATATTGACAAGCAAGGTGTAGACCAATCATATGCCCTGTGATGAGAAGCTATGAGAGTGTAGGAATGGGCAATGTGCAGCAGCTGTTTTCTTGCTGACATCCATATTCCTCGGTAGTCATATCCTTTGGTCTCATCTTTTGTAGAAGCATTTTTCACAAGAATAGTACTTACTTATTCATCAGGTGATGCTCACACAAGCATCTACTCTTTCCTGTTTTCTGCTTAGCTTCTCCAGTTCCAGCAGTTACTAGTAATCTTTTGTTTTCTATCAGAATGGTAAGTATACGCTCTTCATCCAAAAATTCTAGCAAAAGGAAAACTTATAAGGAAGAAATGGGCCCACTTTTCAATTCTTGCAGTCCTGTAATATCTCACATATATTTTTGAAACTGGATTAAGTTATTCTTCCATTATGCTGCATGCATCAGCCATCTCTAACTTTTAATATGGCAAATATCCATTTCTTTAGCTTGGTTGAAACTATGCAAGGTTTTCTTCAGAGGTATATTTCTATTAAGACCCCCAGTGTAAGATGCGGTACCTCTCTTGTGCTTTGTTCTGGAAAATTTGTCTCATGCTTTTTTTAGCCTGCTAGCACTGTAGAGCTGGAGGCTGGTATTTGTAGACTTACTGCATAGTTCTATGCAATGACAGTATACTGTTTGTGTGTGGTCTGAGACTGGTCTCCCATTATAAAAGCTTTACTTATAACTATGAGTACTGTTCTTGTCATGCTGACTCATAATAGAACTATGGTCTGTATGTGGAGGTGTCCTATACTCCCCTACAACTGCCTCTCCCCACCACACACTCAAACATGTGTAAATATACCAAAAAGCACTGCTGGAAACTGAGCCAACAAACACTTTATTAAAAAGACGCAAGTTAAAAACAATCCACTGAACTGTTCTGTAAAGTGCTTTTCTCTGGCTACATAGCCAGACTTCTTCAGGCAAAAAAATCTAAAAAGTCACTAACATTATATAATCACTCTTAACCTTCCTATTAACTAATTAACTAATAAGGTCCACATCTAAATAATTTAAAGTGTTCAACCACAAAAAAACTTCTTCACCATAACTCTACTGCCTAAATAGATACAAACATTAGATCAAAAAACAAAAAAAAAAAAACAAAACGTTATCCATTAATAAATATTTAAAAATTTTTTTTAAATATTTAAAGTTTATTTAAAATGCCCTCTAATAACCTTCACAGAACATTTTATTTTGTTTATTTTACTTACAAAAAATGTATAACTTACTAAGTAAGAAATGTATCTGTTGGCTAACCACCAGTTCACTTTCAAAAATTAAAAGTGTACATAATTTGTAACAATTGTACTTGTGTAGTACACTAGAAACCTCTACCCTTTCAGCATCCAGGACAAATCTGTCCATTGTACCAAATCATCTATTCAAAATCTTCAGTTTTAAAATGCATGTTAATGAAATAACTTCATTCAAACCTGGTGACCTACTAGCATTTAGCCAGAGTTGTCAGAGCAGTTCTAGTTGCTCCAAAAGTAGCTGTAAGGGGCCCCCTCTTATATCAGGTGTGATCTGACCAATAATTCTAAAGACAAATGAAGGGTTTATATTATAACATCGAAGTAGTAAAACATCGAATGTTATAATATCGAACTCAAAACAGCAAACTCAGAAAATAGCGAAGCTGCAGAACATCGAATTCTTTCCTAGGAAAGAATTTGGTGGGCTGTTTCTGCCATTTCGCTATTTTCTCCACTGTGGTGTGAAGGTTACAGACCAGGTTAAGGTTAGTGTGCTAATGGACCGGGCTAAGGTGAGTGTGGGAATGGAATAGTTAGGGACCTTAGGGTTAGGGAGTGGGTAAGGTGAGTGTGTGATAGTTAGGGGCCTTAGGGTTAGGGAGCGGGTAAGGTGAGTGTGCGATAGTTAGGGACCTTAGGGTTAGGGAGTGGGTAAGGTAAGGAGAGTGTGCGATAGTTAGGGACCTTAGAGTTGGGGAGCAGGTAAGGTGAGTGTGCAATAGTTAGGGACCTTAGGGTTAGGGACCGAGTAAGGTGAGTGTGTGGTAGTTACGGACCTTAAGGTTAGGGAGAGGGTAAGGTGAGTGTGCGATAGTTACGGACCTTATGGTTATGGTTTGGGTTAAGGTAAGTGGATAGATAGTAGTGTATGTTCGGTTTAGTGTGGGGTTATAAGTAGGATTTTAAGT
The DNA here is from genome assembly GCF_019279795.1 of Protopterus annectens. Lineage (NCBI taxonomy): Eukaryota > Metazoa > Chordata > Ceratodontiformes > Protopteridae > Protopterus > Protopterus annectens. The sequence continues at coordinate 698,469,672 of NC_056741.1, forward strand.
GTATATGTGTGGATTACTTTTTTGGTGTGCTTGTGTTGTGTGTGTGTGTTTCTTGGAAAAGCAAATTTTTTCCCTGGGAAAAAAAAACTCACTGTTCTGAGCTTTCAATTATATCACATTTTGACATTCCAAGTTCGAGCTTATGGTGTACGATATTTTGGGATTTCAATTATGTGATATAAACCCAAGTGTTTTCCCTGGACTTCCATTACAATGTCTTGCCAAGGCATTTTCCTGTTTGCCTTTAGTAATAATGTGCACATGCTCATTTACCCAGTCCCTTAACCTTCTGCCAGTTTTTCCGACATAGAAGACTGGGCATAACTGGCACAGGGCTAAGTACACAACTACCTTCGAGTTGAAATTAAACCTACCACTGACTTTGTAAGTGTTTCCCCTAATTAATAGGAAGGCTGTTTTTAGATTTGGGATTTTAGAAATAGTGGAGAAAAAAGCCAGAGGGGGTAATTGGCACAATAAAATAGAGGAATGTGAACTGCGATGGCAACTGCATTTAAATGCATGTGAATTACCTGGGATTAATGAACTAGCTTCTATAAAGCCCATTTTAGTTGCCAGAGCGGAGGTCTTATGAGACAAGATCACATTCTTCATAATTTTATAAGAATGTTGCCTGAAATGTATTTTAGTGTAATTTCACTTTAAAAATTAATTATTTGCCTAATTATAAAGGGTATATAAAGGTGCTTAATGAGTAAGACTATGTATTTGATAAAGTCTGCATGTTGGTAGATGAAATTGTTTATACTTGGAGTCTACTTTGTTAATAAAGACTGTTCGTTTTTACCAACTGGATCTGAAATAATTTTTCGGAGGGTATATTGCTCCACACAGCGAATTTTTGTTTTTTGGTTTGAATACTTTTTATCCACTGACACATTCATTTAGTTCTAACTACCTTTGAGTTGCAATTAAACCTACCACTGACTTTGTAAGTGTTTCCCCTAATTAATAGGAAGGCTAAGAGTGATTATATAATGTCAGTGACTTTTTAGATTTTTTGCCTGAAGAAGTCTGGCTATGTAGCCAGATGAAAAGCACTTTACAATACAGTTCAGTGGATTGTTTTTAACTTGCGTCTTTTTAATAAAGTGTTTGTCGGCTCAGTTTCAAGCAGTGCTTTTTGGAGTTTGTCACTTCGTTCCTGTTAGTTTGGTTGTTTAGTATGGCTGCTGGTGGAGTACAGAACACATCCATGGATTGGGTCATGCAATCACCCCTTCCTTCCCAAGTGCTAGTTATGGAGGTGGGCAACCTCACTGCCCTATTGAAAGTTATGGCTCAGAAACTGGATGACCTATCCATTTGGGTAGATCATTTATCTCAAACTCGAGGACCCCCTGCTTTGGATACAATGTATGAGGGCACTACTTCAAGGATTTCCGACAAGGTTAAAGGCACCACTACCCTGTGAACGGACACTGTACTAATGAGAGTGGCAGCAGTGACTAATGGGTTAGCGGCAACAGGTGCAGTAAGTGATGGTTCTACATCCCCGTCGAGGCTTACAGGTCTTCTTGACCTCACAGGATGGTTGAATAACCTTCCTACACTCAAACCAGGTCCAGATGAGGCTTGTACAGGTCAACCGGCTGGAGGGAATATAACTATCAAATCAAATTTGGGGAGACCTGATTACCAGCTTTTGAAATTAAGGAAACTACAACTGGAAGTAAGTTATTTTACCGAATGTATCCATGAGGGAGTGGTACCTAAGGGCCTGAGATCGTGGCAGTATCCGACAGGATTGAAAGATGGTTCAGATTTCCACAAAGAACTGCTTATTTTATTTAACAGGCAGCATGGGACTGAACTGATGGAGGTAATGTGTAATCATTACCAATATAATATTGAAAAATTGACAATGGATACTACCCTTTTAGACAAGGACATAAAATCCGACACTGATTTTAACAGATATCAGTTTGATTATAGGAGGAATTTTACTTCTGTCAATCAACAGATCTCTAAATGTACAGAACAAAAAATAAAAAGAGAGAGTTGCAGGATTTTCAGAACAACTGTGGGCAGAACCACCAGAGACATTACCACACGAGAAGAATGTTGAGGAACTACAACCCAAACAACAACAACAACAAGAAAAGGTAATGAACCAGTTTGAACATTCGGGGGAACAGAGGTTCTGTAAAGTGGTGACTAATAAGAGTGGAGATTTCAACATGTTTAATTTAACTACCTTTGACATTGATTGAAGTACTTGCGAAAGGATGGACTTTTGTTCCTTCCACCAGGTTTCACTTACCAGCAACCCTAGTGGACTTGAAACTATTTACCCGGAAAGTGAATTTAAACATCTTGCTGGGTAACAATATGGCAGAACAACCATCTGTTTTACGGGTAGGAAGTACTTATAATCCCCCTTTACACCCCCTTGTGTCATTATTTGAATTTTTAACTGAACTGGAGATTAGGGATTTGTGCAATAGGTCTGTTGACACAAGGGAGTGGAATATAACAAAATAAAAAAGGGAAGCATTGGACTTATTTTTAGCATTACCTATTTGCTTCCTAAAACCTGATAAGGGAGGGGGATTGGTTTTGATGGATAATTCAGACTATAATAACAGAATGGATGATGTTTTAAACAGTGCTACCTATGTTAAAGTAAGTTTAAATGAGTTACATGTTGCTTATAACCGTATTAGGATTTTTTTGCATGACTTGTTTATTGAAGGTACTATTGATGTGTCCACTTTCAATTACTTGCAGACTTTGTCCCCAAAAATTCCAGCATTGTTTGGCATCCCAAAGATGCACAAGAATATCCATAATCCCCCGATGAGGGCACTGGTGGATGCAAGGGTGTCCATTACATACACTATTGCTAAACTTTTAGATTTTACCCTTAAGGAATATGTGGAGAAAGAGAGGCAGATTTGTAAAGACTCATGGGCATTTTTGGCCAACATTAACAGCTGTGAGTTTAAGGAGGATGCAAACTTTTTGACAATTGATGTTTGTGATTTGTATTTCTCTATTCCGAGTGCCATTGGTACTGAATGGGTGGTGGAGAGGTTATGGTTTCACGGTGCTTCCCCCAGTGAAATGAAACTTATGGAAGATCTCCTAGATGTGATGTTGTCTAACAACTTTGTATTATTTGATTCTGATATTTATTTACAAAAAGTGGGTGTAGCCATGGGCTCACCCTGTGGAGCCTCCTTTCCAAATTTGGTGATGGCTCACTGGGAACATAAGTTTTTGTTTAACCACAAGGACACAATGGACAAAATTGTAGTCTATACAAGGTTTTTGGATGACATTTGTTTGATGTTTAGAGGTGAAAACATGAGGCATTACAACTAGTGGACAGTTTGAACCATACTACTAGTTTTTTAAAATTTACTAGTGATTTCCTGGAGGATTCAATTACCTACTTAGATGTCAATCTAATAAAGGACAGAGTAGGTAAAAAGTATGTTGCGAAAATTTTTCGTAAGTCAATGTACTCTAATTCTTTTCTTTTTTACACAAGTTCACATCCCCACCATCAGGAAAAATCTGTCATTAAAAGTCAGTTAGTCCACGCTGCCAGAATGGTTTCTGAGGAAAAGGACTTCTTAGAGGAGTGTGAATTTTTATCCAATATGTTCATCCACAGAGGGTACCCAGTTAGCATGGTGTCCGAATTTGTGGGGGAGATTCAGATTAAAAGACAAACAGGTTGGTTTAAACTCATTTTGTGTAACCATGTAGGGGTTTACAGTGAATTCAGTTGTATAGAACCACCTATGGATGGGACAATGGTGGAAGGTAGGAGATTTGAGAACTATAGAATAAGTTTCATTACCCCATTTAGTATGGACGCTAATAAGATCATAAAAATTTTGCGGAAGAATTGTAACATCTTTTGTTCTGACACAAAGATTGAATCAAAAGTGAGGAGTAAGCCAATGGTTACATTCAAAAGAGGTAAAAACTTAAAAGCCTTTCTAGAAACTAGAAAAAAATGTTACATAGAGCACCTGGAATGTTCAAATGTGAGGCTTGCAATTACTGCAAGTTTATGGCAGTTGGTAGTACCTTTTTAATTAGGGGAAACACTTACAAAGTCAGTGGTAGATTTAATTGCAACTCAAAGACAGTTGTGTACTTAGCTCAATGCCAGTTATGCCCAGCCTTCTATGTCGGAAAAAACGTCAGAAGGTTAAGGGAAAGGGTATATGAGCATGTGTACAGTATAACTAAAGGCAAACAGGAAAATGCCTTGGCAAGACATTGTAATAGAAGTCCAGGACATCCATTTGTCTTTAGAATTATTGGTCAGATCACACCTGATGTAAGAGGGGGCCCCTTTCAACTAATTTTGGAGAAACTAGAACTGCTCTGGCAACTCCGGCTAAATGCTAGTAGGTCACCAGGTTTGAATGAAGTTATTTCATTAACATGCATTTTACAACTGAAGAGTTTGAATAAATGATTTGGTACAATGGACAGGTTTGTCCTGGACGTCGAAAGGGTAGAGGTTTCTAGTGTACTACACAAGTAAATTTTTTACAAATTATTATGTACACTTTTAATTTTTGAAAGTGAACTTCTGGTTAGCCAACAGATACATTTCTTACTTAGTAAGTTATACATTTTTGTAAGTAAAATAAACAAAATAAAACATTCTGTGAAGGATGTTAGAGAGCATTTTAAATAAACTTTAAACATTTTTAAACATTTTTTTAAATATTTATTAATGGATAACGTTTTGTTTGGTTTTTGTTTTTTGATCTTTGATCTTACATTAATGTTTGTATCTATTTAGACAGTAGAGTTTTGGTGCAGAAGTTTTTTGGGGTTGAACACCCAGCACTTTTAATTTGATGTATTAACTTCATTTATTTGGATGTGGACCTTATTGGTAAATTAGCTAATAGGAAGGTTAAGAGTGATTATATAATGTTAGTGACTTTTTAGATTTTTTTGTCTGAAGAAGTCTGGTTATGTAGCCAGATGAAAAGAGCTTTACGGTACAGTTCAGTGGATTGTTTTTAACTTGCATCTTTTTAATAAAGTGTTCGTTGGCTCAATTTCCAGCAGTGCTTTTTGGAGTTTGTCACTTCGTTCCTGTTAATATGTGCAAATATACATACACACACACACACACACACACACACACACACACACACACACACACACACACACACACACACACACACACAAAATACAGCAAACCTTGCTTCATGCCAATTGCTTTACATACCTGCTAAGCTGGAGCAGTGCACCCTTTGTCTGTGTGCCTCCACAGATATAATTCATATATTTTTTCACCCCAGTTGGCATCATTGAAGGTGAATTGGCATTAGCTTTGTATGCTGATGATGAGATCAGTTACAGCAACTGCTCCTGCTGGTGGGAACTCATCTTTGTCACTGTGTTGGTGTGGACCAGGTTTGGTTGTAGCAATGCATTTGTCTACAACACAGCACAACATTGGATGTGCCTTTATATTCCATGATGTTTCCTCAGACTACCTGTTGCTGACCTGCCCATCACCATTTCTTGGTGATCAGGCACTGCACTGCTGCGTTTCCAGTATTTTGTCCACCATGACACTCAGGCATAATGGTTAGGGTGTTTACCTCATGAACACAAGATACAGGATTTGATTTTCAACTTTGAGGGAAATTGGCTAGGCTCAAAATGGCCCACAAGGGCAGGTAGCCTAGTACTTACCTATGAGCCTATGAAAATACCTTTCCTTCCCTAATCCAAAGTGTAGTCCAGTATTCACTAATTTGGAATTTTGGAACTGTATGGTCTTTTCTGCCAAACTTCCTTAATTTTGTTTTCACAGAGATAGAGTTTCTGTTAGGACCAGTCCCACTTTTATCCATAAAATTCCAGCTGAGCCAAATTGAAATCAGTACATGCATTTGCCCGTATTTCTTCTGGTCTATTCAAATCATGAAGAGTAGTTGCATTATTGCATTGATGTTCACTACTATTTAAGATCTTATGTTGATAGAACTGACTCCATATGTAAGGATGACCAACTTTTTATTTCTTTTTCCTTCAACTCCTTGATTTATACAGTTTATAAACTTAGCCTTGCCATATGGCTATATGGTTGTATGAAATTTCCTTGTCTTAAATATGATAAGTTGTTAGTACAAGTTGGTAAGGTTTCTTCTACTATGGCTTTAGCTACCCTGGTAGCCTTTCTTCAAAATGCATCTCCTGATGGTATTTCCACAACAGCTATATGGTCTTACCTGTGGACTTTTCAGTTTATTATGAGCTGTTTCTCATTTCCACACTTAGATCTGCTTCTGGTACTGCCATTACTAATGGTACTTTTGGGTCTGCCATTACCAATTGTATGTTTTTCTAGAAGTCCACCCAGCAGGAAGAACTTGAGACTTTGTCCTATGTGTTACCAAGGGTGGGTCCAGTCTTGTCAGATAAAACATTGATGCATTTGTCATAATTCTAGGTCTTTAATTAATTTATGTATTTATCTTTTGTTGACTAGATTAGTCACAGTAGGCTAGTGGCCTCTTTTCAGGGACAACTCAAGTTGGTATTTATACTATTAGGGGAAATTTGGCCAGGGCATCAGAGAATATCCCCTACTCTTTTCTGTAGGGGATGCATTTTTGTGTGGCACGTCTTACTTCCTCTTTCCATTCTGTGTGCATAGGCAGCTTGGAGAAACAGTAGGAAGTATGGCGAGTATTTGTGAAGAGAATACAGATGTGGAGAAGGAGAGAGCAAATATGGAGATGGCAGAGTCTTTACATGAAAGGCAGTTAAGTGGTATGAAAGAAGTGGAGAGGTCATTCGTATTGGAAGAAAAGGGAGAAATGAACAATATGAAGGAATGGAAGGTTGTGGCTGAAGCAGTTCCAGATTCAGAAGATATATTCCAGAAGAAGTTGTTCAAGGCAGACAAAAAGAGTTAACAGGGATGTATTATTACAACCCTTCAGTCTGGAGGGTTGCGGGATGTTTATCTAAAAGAAATGATTAATCAGAGTGAGCTGGAGAGTGAAGTAGTGAAGTCATGGGGTGAAATTATGGAAAAGACATAAGAAGAAGAGGTTGCTGAGGACTTGACAAGAAAGAAGTCATACACACAGACAGTGAAAGAAGAGGAAAGGAGAATCAAAGATGAGAAGGAAGTGAAGAAGAAATTTGCCATAAGAGTAAACAGTGAAAAAGAAAAAGGACTTGACAGGTATGAAGTATGGGACACTGTAATTGTGCCCCAAGGGGGTTTCACCCAAGGAGGTAAGAGCCTTTATTCTTATCAATAAAGAAATGCAATGTGATATATTTTTTGAGACAGGCCAGTATATGAAGAATTTTTTTTAGAACAATGTGAACAAAAAAAGAATTGTAATCCTTGGACTGAATATGTAGTACAGGCATTTCATAAAGAAATAAAAATAAAAAGAGTTATGATACAATTTAGAATGGACGTAGAAAATGAGGAATTGAAAGACTAAAGACTATAAGCGAAGAAGTTATGGACACAACAAAAATATATGATGAAAGAGGTTTATGGACTGGGGGATGGGAACGTGCAGTTATTTTGAAAATGGAAAGAGATAATGTTGTGCATATACCTAGTATGATTAATGTGGATGGTAAAAGGGGATTTGTAAAATACAAAGGACAGACAAAAACATGCTTTTTCCTTGGGAAAAATGATCACTTGATTAATAAATGTGACAAATGAAAATGTTTCATTTGTGGTAAAATGGCATGAAATGTAAAACATGTGGAAAAAACAGACGTATATGGGTAGATTGTGAAGAAAATGTAGAAGATGCAGAAAAAGAAGGTACATAAGATCCAGCATATAATAAAATGTAGAAAAGGAACAAGAAAAACAGGTTAGTACACAGGAAAGAAATAAACATATAACAATGGAAAGAAAAGACAGGGAAAGAGAAAGGGAAGAAGATGTGCTTGATACGAGTAAATAGGAATATGTAAATTGGCAAGTAGTTAGAGGAAAGAAAAGTTGCATAGTGAAAAGGGTGAAAGAAAGGAAAAGAAATGTTAAAAGTATAATTGTGAAAGAATAAACAAGGTAAAGGATGTGAAAGTAATAATACTAATTTAATTTAAAGGCTGAAGATTTTAGCTTTAAATGTTAATGATATAAAGAATATTAAAAGAAGAATAGGTATTTTAGAATGGTGTTCTTCAATTGATTCACATATAATTATATTAGACGATACCAGAGTCTTGACAGAAGAGGGAAGGTTACAAACAGAAATGTTATGAGGTAGATCTATTATCTGGAATATGGGAAAAGATACATGTTCAGGAATAGATATATTATGTCAAGGAAACATTAAAATATTAGACATCCCAGTAGTTGAATTTGAAAGAATAATGGTAATACAAACGAAACACACCAACCAGTAAATAAACAAAGAATAAAAGAGTAAATAAAGAATAATAAGAAGAAAAAGTTAAAGATAGTACTCTACTGAATAATGCAACAAGGTGTTCGAATATGTGGACTTCCTGTAAATATTAGAGGAAAATTCACCTCTTAGTCTGTTTTTAGATAACTTAATGTCCAAATAACTAATTTCCCCTCTTCCGATACATTCATGGTGAATTTAAAAAATGAAGTAGTCTTATGTAGTATTGAAAAAATCATTTAGTCTGTCTCTCATACCTGTCCAAATATAATATCATTCAAAAAACATGCAAAATATGTCCATGAATCTGGGAAATTACTGTTTAGTCACCACCCTATCCATCAGAAAAAATCCTTGGTGAAAGGACAATGCGTCCAGTTGGCAAGGATGGTTTCGGAAACAGATGAATTTCTGACACAATGTGGGGTTTTGAAGGAAATGTTCATAAAAAGAGGGTACCCAGAGAACTTTTTTAGTGATATTTTCAATGAAGTGGTACAAAAAAGACTTAGGGGAGTTTTCACCCCACTGATTGGTATAGGGTTGTATAACCCATCCCAAGATATGAACAAGGAATCTATGAATCACTTCAGTATTGCACTAGTTTTAACTTTTAACAGTGAATTCTATGATATAAGACATATAACTGAGAAAAACTGGATAATTTTCTCGGTGAACCCCCAACATATTAAAGTGGTAGGGGAGAGACCACAAATAGTGTACCAGAAGGAATGTATGTATAAAAACATGATAGAAAGGGAAGGGACAACTAATTCAGAGGGTAAAATGATTAAGTGTGGGTCCGGTATTCATTGTCAATACATTTTAGAATGTAACCCAGTTAATGTCCATACTTATGGGTCCATAAAACTTAAAAAGAAATATAGTTGCAAATCACAGGGTGTGGTATATTTAGCATCTTGCCAACATTCATGTGGGAAAAACTCTCCAACAGTTCCATACTAGGATTTATCAACATGTTTATAGTATTAGAAAGATGGACAGGAATAACGCTTTGGCAAAACATGTGATTATTTTTCCACAGCATACTTTCAAATTAGTGGTGATTGAACATATAGATTTGGGACAGAGATGGGGGGTCATATAATGAATTTTTGGAGTTCAGGGAACTGCAATGGCAGTTTACTCCTCCTGGGCTAAATGACCAATGTTCCATTCATAGTGTGTTAAAACTAAAAGCCAGTTCTGAATATTAAATCATTGCAGTTTCTTATGTGTTAACATACAGCACATTTTAAAAATGTTTTTCTTGTTGAATACTTTCCTTAGTTTTTAGCATGGTATTTTACACAAAACCATACATAAAAGCAAAACATTTTATATTTGTCTATATGTTATGCATTTTTAACTTCTTTTATAGATAATTTCATGTAGGGTTTTACTGTACTATATCTTTAAATGTGGAATGAAAGTTTGTAGCTGTCCAATCAGGTGTTTTTGAATGGTATATAAGGTGGCCGTTTATGTTTTATTCTGATGAAGTCTTTTGCATTGTCAAGACAAAAGCACTAAATTATAATATGTTGGTGTGGTTCCAGTTTCGTGGTTATTCTTTGTTAAGAATAACGGTAATAGATGTAAGATGGAAAACAAATGTGTACAGAATTATTGCAATATATGCTTATGTTACAAAGAAAGAAAGAGAGATAATGTTTAAAAAAGTCTAAATTATTTAGGTGTTAAAATGGATATAATATTAGTGGGAGATTTTAATTGCAGTTTAAGAATAACAAAGAAAAATAGTAGTGATGTTAAAATTATATGAGATAATCAAATATGGAAATCTATACATATGGAATAACAAACATTGGACTTACAGAAGAAGTGAAATCAAAACCATAGTTGACTACTTTTTAGTATCAGATATTTTAAACATTCTACAAAAAGGGATAAAAAAGACAGGACTTTTCAGACTATGTAGATATATGGATGAGAAACAAGGATACATAAGTATAGGCAAAGGTGTTAAGAGGCTTAATGAACATTAAATAAAGATAAAAGGAAAGAGATAAATAAAGATGAAAGGAAAGAGATACATAAATTGTGGAAGGATCATATAGGTTTGAGAATATTTTATGAAAATTGAACAAATTGGTGGATAAGTTTTAAGGAAAATATAAAAAGTGTTTTTGGAATGTCAAGAGGAAAACAGAAGAATAGAGAAATTAAAATATAAACAGTTGAGTCAAGAAGTATTCAAGGAAATAATGAAGGATAAGGGAGCTTTCTATGAGAAAGAAAAAAATATATGACATAAATCAGGAGATTAGGAGATTGCTATATAAACAAATATATTGTTTACAAGGAAGAAAAGAAAAGATAGCACCCTAGTTGAATAAATTAGAAAAAGAGAATAAAAAAATATTAAGGGAATTAAAGAATAATGAAGGAGAAAAATAATAATGTGAGATGGAATATTTGAGGTTATTAAAAACATATAGGAGAGTACTTTGTAAAAAAAGAAATTAAAGTAATTCAGAAATGGCTAGTTAAACACTAAGTGAAAAAGATAATGATAATTTGGAGAAAAATATGCACGTGAAAGAGCTAAATGAAACATTTAAATGTATTAGTTTGGATACAGCTACAGAAGTGAATGGTACTGAATATCTTATCTATAATGACATGGAATATTGGCAAAAAATCCTTTTTTGTGGAGGTAATAAATGAATAGTTAAAAATAGGTATGGTAGATAAATATATATATATATATATATATATATATATATATATATATATATATATGGGAATCATTAAATTTATATGGAAAAAAGGAGATAAAGACAATATAAAAAATTGGAGACCAGTCATATTAAATAATACAGACTATAAGATATTTATGAGAATAATAACTAAAAGACAAAGTAGAAAAGTTGTTTGATCAAACAATTTGGGTAGAAAGGGGAAAGGAAGTCAGGATCTGTTATGGATAGTAAAAAGTAATAGATGATATTGTTAATAAAAAAGTGGAAGCTAAAATTATGGCAGGAGATTTAAGTAAGGCATTTGATAAAATGCAATATGAATCCTTATGGGACATATTAAGGGCTTATAACATAAGTGATAGGATAATAAAAGTAATTATGTCCACTCCACACATGAAAGAAATAATTTCAGAATAATTTTAAAAGGATGGTTAAGTAAGGAAATTAAACAAGGATGTGGAATAAGGCAGGGATGGCCAGTGAGCAGTATTATTTTCTCTTTAGTTATGAAAGTAATTGTTAATAAAATCAATAGAATATCAAATATGGCAGGATATAAGATAGATTAAATACAATTACCAATAATATATACATATGCAGTCGACATAGTGTTAATCACTAAGAACAAAGAATGGATGGAAGAGACAATCAGAAAGTTAACAACATTTTTAAAGATACTTGGTTTATGTGTAGGTAAGGGAAAAAGTAAAGGTTTTGGATTCATGGGGAATACAGGAGATATACAGCTCAATGTAGAGAATATAGACATATTAGGGATAGTATTAGGATCAAGTGACCATAAGAAAAAACAATGGGGAAAAAATTCTTCAGGAAAATAAGAGATATATGCACATTTTGGAAGTCATTTAAGTTGTCATACAAGAAAAAAAGTGCACTTGATAAATTCTATTTTATTAGACAAGTTAGCATATATAGCAAGTATTTACATGATACTGACGAATTATGAAAAGTGCTAATGCCCATTATATTTTTGTTCATATGGGGGACTAGATTAAATCCAGTTAGAAGGGAATTTTGGATGTAAAGGAAGAAGAAGAAAGAGGATTAGGGTAAATAAACCCAGTTGTTCATGTGGTTTCATTGATTTTTTAATAAGGCCTTACTAAGTAATAAAAAGAGAATAGGAATCTAATAGAATACATTTTGTATGATAAATATAAGTGTTTTGGGGAAAATAAGGATAGGGAAAAGATTGAAAGTTGATATGAATGAAGATATAAAGGAATATCAAAACAATTTTTTAATGAAAAATAAAAGTGAATAGGGTTGAAAAAATAGGAAAGAATATTATTTGAATATTATGAAAGAGCATTAATTTATCTTTCTGTGGAAACATTTACAGATTGAAAAAATAAAGCTATTACAATAAGCTTTATGTGATGTAATAAAATATATGAATGTAAAGATTTTCTGGGGAGATTATCAATTGGTAACCTGCCTGTTAAGGCTAATATGCCTTATAAAAGGAAAAAAGAAAGGATATGTATTTATTGTGGGGCACTTGAAACAACAGAATGTGTGTTCTTAAATTATTCTAGACTGAATACGTTATGGGAAGAAATATGTAAAAATAAAATGTTAAAAGGTTTTGAAAAACTTGAATACTTAAACATGGACATATTTGAATATGGGCATTATGGTAATAAAAAACAAGAACATGTGAAGAAAATCGATAAAATAATATTTTATATGTTATGGATATTATGGATTGAGAGACTTGATGTAGAGTTCAATGGAAATGGATGTTAGCAGAAATTATAAAGAAAATACATTTTTGGTTTTGGAAAAAGGTTCAGGGGAAGTGCTTTCTAATATAAACTTCTGCTGTATAAAAGTGTAAATAATTGTAAAAATATATATAATATATATTAAGTAAATAATGTATAAAAGTGTTACTACATTTAAACATCAACTGAAAAAATTAAAAAGAAAGAAAACAAAAAGAAAAAAAACATGCTTGTCAGAAATGAGAAGCATGGAAATAGTAGCTGGCAGAAAAAAATGAAAACTTGTCTGTAGCAAATTTGACATGTTTACTAAACTGCAATCTAGCATGCTAGTAATACTGTTTAAGCTTTGTGAAATAATTAAAAAAGTTAGCTAGGACTGTCTCCTGTTGCAATGATTTCTTGAAGACAGAAAACTCTTTTGTGATATAGCAATATTGTTAGATGGGGTCTCATAAATCTGAGTGGCTTCTTCCTGTTCTTTAAGTTGTCTCCTTTTGAGATTTTGCAATAGTAAATTTCACCCCAATTTATAAATTATGGGTTCAGGTTGAGTGTTGGCAAAATTGCACTTCAGTCTGTGAGTAATATTAATGTCAGGTGTGCATCCTTAAGCTCTAGGAAATGTGAAGTTAAAGCAGTGACAGTCTTTCTTCAGGACTGTTTCTCAAGGATCCACAATTAGTATAAATCATAGCACTTAAGATATTTTTCCAGTTTAATAACTTTTTTGGTCTATGTGCTTGATTTTTTTAAGGATTAATGCTGCTTTATTGCCATGTATTTATGGTTGCAAATCTTGTAGAATCCTCATGTATGGTGTACTGTATTTCTTCCAGTAGCCCCAAAATGCTATTAATCACACACTTATGTATTGGGCTCAACCCAAAACCAAAAATTACAATGGACTCTAGAATTGCATAACCTGTGTATTTACTTTCATTTATTTCTTTAGTATTCCCCCACTCAGATATATTCATAGTGACACTTTCTGTTTTCCCTATGCTAGGATTTTAGCTTGAAACTTATTTTATTGAAATTACAGAGTAGCCATATAATTGCTTAGACTTTTTTTTTTCTTTTTTTTTTTTTGTAATCCAGGCATTTGCATTTTTTTCTGAATTTTCACCAAAAATAATAGAGGACAAAAACAATCAGGATCAATTTGTAAATATTATTTTAATTCACTTAAAAAGTTAAAAGAACAACAGGTTTTATATCTAAATGCATTTTCTGAAGAATAAGAAGTATGAAACTCTGTCTGGCATTATTGATTGAGTGTAATCCTTAGTGATTTAACAGAAATCAAAACTTTTTTGAGGAAGAGGGCAAAAAGATATGAAGCAAAGTCAGGGAGAGTTAAGAGGTGTGTCTGCAACTGCTGCCAGAGTAAAGAGGGCAGTGTTGATCCCGTTAGTGCACTTGTGCATCTACATATAATTCACACTGGATGCAATGCAAAGTGTTGCTTTACAGCCATGTACAAGTGCCTGACTCACTGCATGCTGATGCAATCTTCCCAAACTCTGCTTAGAATAACAAGATGGCAGACAGTGGCAGGTTATAAGAGAAGCATTTCATGTGATGCCCAGGGCCCACAGCTCTTGGGGGAGGGTTAGTCTTCCACTGAGTATCTGCAATTAAATAATTTTATTTAAAACATTTTTATTATGTTCAGACTGCCATCTCATTTTAGTTAGCTTTTCTGCTGAACATAATAATAAAATAAGCATTTATTTTCAGGTTTAGGGAAAAAAGGTTAAATAACACTAAAAGTATTTACCTCTGTATATGCATAATACCTATCATTTAAACACATGCAGCATGGGCCAGTGATACTGTTCAGCCTGTGTACTTTATTTATATATGCATGTATTTATTTAAGTATTATTTAAATAAATAAAAATTTCTTTAATTACAAAAAATAAAAAAGATGACCTATGGTAACCCTACCCAAAGCAGACAAACTTTCTGCTCTTTGCCGTCCCATGATTCATTGGAATGGCAAAGAGCAGAACCCCTGTGAATAGTAAAGGGTAAAGAAAATGGTTTAATGGAACAGCAGTGATCCATGGTAATGTGAGTTCAGCTTTATTATTATTTTTTTTTTAATTCTGGCAGGCAGACAGATATGAGCAGTCAGTGCATTGGACAGGTGTATGATTTGTATGCTGTAACTGGCCACTCCCAGCAGTTGTACATTTGTGTGAAATGGAGAGTGTCATTAAAATATGGTTTGGCTCACATACCATTCAACTGTCCCTGATTTCCTACTCTTTGGGGGGGTTTCCATTGCATTGCATTGTGTAAATCTGTACACATTTACAAAGTTCCCCTTTTTATATTATTATTGCTTTTTGTATCTAACTGCTTTGGTCGAATTTTGGTCCTGGACATAGCTGAAAAGCACTTAAAGTAGTAAATCACACTTTCAGTGATTCCAGATTTTTATGTACATTGTGATGTTTTTTTGTGCTTGCATTTCAAATTCAGAGAGATATCAATTCCTTGCCAATCTGTTGTTGGCTCCCCTTGATGCATGAATCACTCAGAGTAGTGCATATTTTGATTACCAGTAAGCTGCAGCAGTGGATGAGGAGATGGTCTAGTTCTCACTGCTGAGCCTCTCTGCAGATGTGATGTTTTTGAAGCAAGTTGAAATGAATGTTTTAATTTGGTTACTGTTTGAGAGAAATCAAGCCAAAATATATCACAATGACATTATTTTTTTATCTCAGTCAGATATCTTGAGTTATACACTGCTAGCAAAAATGCCTGTAACTGATGGCTTGTTGTAGGAATGATCTGTAGATGAAAGTAACTTACCCTGTTGTGGTGTGTTCAGTTTAAATGGTTTGGCTTAGCAGGACTAGTGTATAGTTGTGTAAAGTATGTTATAATAATTTACATTGGCTACTGTGTGTCTGTATGAAACAAAGGTGAATAAAGTACATTACTCTGTCCATAATTTTACTCTGCCTATTGTAGGACTGTGTCAGTGTGTGAGTATATGGATGAAAGGGTGAATGTGTCTGTGAGTGTAATCAGGTGAGAAGGGGTGTGATGTACATTGAGTGCCTTGAGTTCCTTGAGTGTGTGTGTGTGTGTGTGTGTGTGTGTGTGTGTGTGTGTGTGTGTGTGTGTGTGTGTGTGTGTGTGTCTCAGCAATTGAGTGTGATGGGCTACCATTCCTCTAGACTCCCTCTAGATTAACAAATGCTGGCTGTAATAGGGAGACACCAGACAACAGGGACACATTTTGAATATTACTTCACTGCACATAAAAAGTAATAGGAATCAGAAGTATGATACCCTTGATGTCTGACATTATTGAGTGACTGCATTCATCCGTGTTAGGGGCATAGAGATAATAACATTGGAAATCATGACAGTTGTGTGAAATTGGTGGCAGATGAGAGGTATGTATATATTTCATCAAGATCAACATCTTTCTCTTTCTGTCTCTCTCTATATATACACGTGTGTGTGTGTGTGTGTGTGTGTGTGTGTGTGTGTGTGTGTGTGTATATAAAGACTCTACTTTTCTTTATTTTTACTTCAAGTGCTCACACAAACACCAATAAAGATGCCTCCGGAATCCACCAATAAGTGCCAGCACCGACAACAAAGTTGCTTTTGTAGAAAATTCCCAATTTAATGAACAACGGATACGGACTAATACAACAAACAAACAAGACAATAAAATATTCCACAGAGTTAAGTGCTTTCAACCATTAAAACTGGTCTTCATCAGAACTAAAGTTTCCAACTAATCAGCTGTTTAAATAACTTCTATGGCGCCAAAAAATTCTCCGTTTCTTAAAGGTCTATACCTCTTAAAAATACAGCTTTCACATTATTATGAATGAAATAGTAAGCAAAACTTATTGCAAATATAATAATTACAATAAATACATGAATTAAAAAATTATATATATTATTATATTATTATATATGTTTTACATTCATCGTAAATCCTTGTACATTGATACATATCACAGGCTACTGAATATAAACAGGTTGAAGGGAGAATATATAATACAACAGAAATACCATTAAATGTCTTAAGAAATATTATAATAAGAATGAATTTATTTCATCTAAATGTATAGATGAATATAATACTGTATAGAAGTTTTTTAAAAAAGTGTAATAATTATATATATATTTTTAAAATATAAATTATATAAATAATAAATAATAGATGTATAAAATATATGTTATTAAAAATATAAAATATATTTCTACATGTTTAAAAACAGACTTTTTTTTTAAAAAACAAACTTTTTTTAAGAAATGTATGTAATGAATCAACTGATAGTATTATTCATAATTTTTTGTCTTCACAATGATACTAAAGATTTTATCGAAATAGATTAATTTAGTCCAGGGGGAGTGGTGGCATCTAAACATACTTGCCACCAAGTCTCTCTATAAGCCAGTACACTTTTAAAGTCCCCTCCTCTTGGATCTATGTCTATAATGTCAAGAATATTAAATTTGAATTGATGGTCACCACCCTTCGCATCTATATGTCTATATAATGCATTGTTCTTATCTTTTGTCTTAATACAATAGGTGTGGTCATATATTCGTTTTTTAAAACATCTTTCTGTCCTTCCGACATAAAAACTTGAACATTTGTCACATCATGCTATGTATACTACCATTTTTGTATTACAATTCCCTTGTTTACATTTTATAAAAGATTTAAGACCATTCTGAAGCTTTATTTCTCTATCTTGTGATATATATTTACATTGGTTGCAAAATCCACACTTATTACTTTTATTTATGTTCTGCTTCTTGTCCTTATATCCATATTCTAATAGCAACTTCATATTCTTACCCATTTTATATGTAAAATTCGGTTTAGTTCCTAGAATTTTAACTAAACTTATATCACTACCTAATATATGACAAAATTTATATATAATATGTTTAATTTTATCAACAGTTAAATTGTATTGTAGTATACATGTCTTTGACAAATTAAAACCAGCTATGTTAATAAAAGGATTATTATTCTTATTGTTGAATAATACGTCACCTGCTCCTAATAAAGATTTATATTTTGTATCTCTCTGCTATATGGCATAATTCATAATTTCATCCATCATACTATCAGGATAACCTCTTTGTTTGAATAAACTTTTAACATATACCATTTCTTTTCTCATCTCTTCACATTCAGAAACCATTCATGCTATTAGTATACATTGACCCTTATACACATTTTCTTTCACTTTTGGTGGGTGACAACTAGTATAAGCCAGGTAGTTGTTGGAAAAAGTACTTTTTCTATGTATTTTTGAATGTACTTTACCCTCATCAAAATAAATATGAGTATCCAAATATGGTAAACCTAATTTATTATAAGAATATGTAAACTTTACATATTCACTGCTAGTATTAAGAAAATTAATAAAATGTTGTAAATTGTCTACTCCACCATCCCACAAAATATAGATGTCATCTAAAAATCTTGAATAGTATTTAATATACAGGAAGAATTGACTAGGGAATAGTTTGGTGTCCTCCCAATTAAGCATAACCAGGTTGGCATATATGGGGGCACAAGCAGCACCCATAGCTACCCCCCTGGTTTGCTTATAGTATTCTCCCTCAAAGTATATAAAATTGTTATCCAAAACAATAGACATCATATCAACCAATAAAGACATTTCATCCCATTCAAGACCACTATATTTAATAATACTATTAAAAAATGCTTCTAAGCCTTCCTGTTTGGGAATACAGGAGAATAAATCAATGACGTCAATTGTTACTGTTATTATATTACTATTCTCCATTGTGTTTGTGGGAAAATTAGTTAGAAAAACCCAAGAGTCTTTAACCATGTGTTTAATAGTCAAATACATAGCTTTTAACCTACTATCAATATATTTACCAATAGGGAAAGTTTTGGAATTGCTTCCCGATACTATGGGACGAAATGGGGGATCAGTTGTATCTTTATGTACTTTAGGTATCCCTATTAAGGTTGCAACCTTTGGATATTTAACCTTTATAAAATTATATATTTCTTCAGTTATTCTTCCATCTATCAAATATTCCTCAATATATGAATCAATATGTTGATAGGCAATATGCAATTCATTCATAGAAATAGTCTCATAATTGCCAGTCAAATTTAATATATCATATATTTTCTTGATATATTGTATGTTATCATATAGTACAATTCCTCCCCCCTTATCAGGTTTCATTATTCTTGTATTGTGGTCATTCTTAATTTCGTTTAATAACTTAATTTCTTGATGAGATACATTATATATATTAGTCATCTGTTTTAAATTGTTACACTCCTGATATATTTCCCTTGTGACTACTTTGTCAAAAGTTTCAATAATAGGATGATTTGGTGGTGTAAAAGAACTAGCTTTCCTAAGCTGTTTTGTGAATTTATGATTAGTATCAAAACTATCAGTTTTCAATGTGTCTTTAAAAAATATTTCCAAATTCATCTTCCTTACATATTTTTTAAAATCAATTAACAATTCGGTTAAATTGAATTTAGGGTTGGGGATATATTTCATTCCCTTTTCAAATAAATCAAAATGTACACTGTTAATGGAAACAGTAGAATAATTATATATATTGAAATTATTGTATGAATAAATATTTCATGTCTTTTTAATATTATTTTCTAAAACATCGCCAATGTGAGTTATATTTTTGTTTTTATGACGCTTATCTTCTAATGATAACTTAACATCAGCGAATAATTGAACTTTATCTCTACTTGTAACTCCAGTGTTTAAACAAGACGTCAAATCTGATACTAATAATTCTGATTGTATCCCTTCCTTTTGTAAAAATTGTTTTTTTGATTTGTTCTCAGGTAGGGCTGACTTGTATCTGTGGGATACCTGTGAAAATCCTCTCTTATATAATAATCCCTACCCTTATAGAAATCCTGGTAGTAATGTCTACCATATTTATTACGATCTCTATGGCCCTGGGTACGATCGTTCCTAACCCTAGGCCAATTATATGCAAGACCTTTGTTATATTGTTCCCTATCTCTTGACATTTTGTTCGATTTACGTTGACATAATTTAGTAATCCATTTCTCTGCCTCTGAAAATTGTTTATTATATAAACTCTCCCATTCACTAAATAATAAGTCATTAACAATATTTGTATTCAGCTTTTCTGCTTCCTGTATAAGGTTACTCAATCGTTCATCATTGTATTTAATTAATAAACACATAAAGTTGTAACCACACTCATCAAAACATTTGTTAAATTCATTTTTACCATTTTCAGTCAATACAAGACCCATGGGTTGTTTGAAAAACCTCAAACCCATGGGTACAATCTTGTTTTCAACACATTTAGTTAAATACAGGTTATCAACTTTCAACCCATTCATAGTTTTTAAATTCTTTCCCAATGCATAAATCATACTTTTGAGATTACCATTCTCTTCAGTAGCCTCATTATTCATAAAAACCTTACAATTTCTTTCCTCTATTTGATCAATGTCATAATTAAAAGATAAAAATTGATTAAATTTATTTTCATTAGAATTCAGTCCTTGTCGTTTAGGGGAATAATGTATTTTATCAGTTTGTGTTATATTGACCCGACTATTTTGAGTAACATTCTCTGTCACCGCTGAGTAGGTTTTATCAAGCAGTACATGCTTCGGTTTAGTGCCTGTTCTTCTTGCTTCTAATTCCATATCATAGATGGAAAAATCAAAAGTAATGTCAGGTAAATTAATATTACTATTGAATGAAGGGGCTGTAATATCAAATATATTATGTTTGCTCTTATTGTTTGCTCGCTGAGCATTTGGAATGTCCAAACTGTCATTTAATGGCTCACCATCACTGTCAGATCTGAGCATAGTAGCAGTTTTTTTCATTTTACACCCGCTCGTAGTTACGTTCAAATTGTCAATACCACTTTCTTTTTCCAAAGGTGAAATAGTGGGTGAATTGTTTACATGCAATTTAGTTGCTGTTATTAAATGTAGCGAAGACCTGTGGCCCTCCTGAATAGTATTAACACCAGACAGTACTTTATTCACTAAGAGTGATAACTTGTAAAATTCACCCTTAAGCTCAGCAAGTTCTTCCTTTAGAGATAAAATGTTCTCATTAGCATCCGTTTCCGTACCTCCTACGCCCAATTTGGAGCCAGTGTTCAATACAGTTGCACCGGTGTCTTCCGCATCCATAATCCACAACTGAATACTTCAAGTGCTCACACAAACACCAATAAAGATGCCTCCGGAATCCACCAATAAGTGCCAGCACCGACAACAAAGTCGCTTTTGTAGAAAATTCTCAATTTAATGAACAACGGATATGGACTAATACAACAAACAAACAAGACAATAAAATATTCCACAGAGTTAAGCGCTTTCAACCATTAAAACTGGTCTTCATCAGAACTTAATTTCCAACTAATCAGCTGTTTAAATAACTTCTATGGCGCCAAAAAATTGTCCGTTTCTTAAAGGTCTATACCTCTTAAAAATACAGCTTTCACATTATTATGAATGAAATAGTAAGCAAAACTTATTGCAAATATTATAATTACAATAAATACATGAATTAAAAAATGATATATATTATTATATTATTATATATGTTTTACATTAATCGTAAATCCTTGTACATTGATACATATCACAAGCTACTGAATATATACAGGTTGAAGGGAGAATATATAATACGACAGAAATACCATTAAACGTCTTAAGAAATATTATAATAAGAATGAATTTATTTCATCTAAATGTATAGATGAATATAATACTGTATAGAAGTTTTTTAAAAAAGTATAATAATTATATATATTTTTTAAAATATAAATTATATAAATAATAAATAATAGATGTATAAAATATATGTTATTAAAAATATAAAATATATTTCTACATGTTTAAAAACAGACTTTTTTTAAAAAACAAACTTTTTTTAAGAAATGTATGTAATGAATCAACTGATAGTATTATTCATAATTTTTTGTCTTCACAATGATACTAAAGATTTTATCGAAATAGATTCATTTAGTCCAGGGGGAGTGGTGGTATCTAAACATATTTGCCACCAAGTCTCTCTATAAGCCAGTACACTTTTAAAGTCCCCTCCTCTTGGATCTATGTCTATAATGTCAAGAATATTAAATTTGAATTGATGGTCACCACCCTTCGCATCTATATGTCTATATAATGCATTGTTCTTATCTTTTGTCTTAATACAATAGGTGTGGTCATATATTCATTTTTTAAAACATCTTTCTGTCCTTCCGACATAAAAATTTGAACATTTGTCACATCTTGCTATGTATACTACCATTTTTGTATTACAATTCCCTTGTTTACATTTTATAAAATATTTAAGACCATTCTGAAGCTTTATTTCTCTATCTTGTGATATATATTTACATTGGTTGCAAAATCCACACTTATTACTTTTATTGATGTTCTGCTTCTTGTCCTTATATCCATATTCTAATAGCAACTTCATATTCTTACCCATTTTATATGTAAAATTCGGTTTAGTTCCTAGAATTTTAACTAAACTTACATCACTACCTAATATATGCCAAAATTTATATATAATATGTTTAATTTTATCAACAGTTAAATTGTATTGTAGTATACATGTCTTTGACAAATTAAAACCAACTATGTTAATAAAAGGATTATTATTCTTATTGTTGAATAATACGTCACCTGCTCCTAATAAAGATTTATATTTTGTATCTCTCTGCTCTATGACATAATTCATAATTTCATCCATCATTTAAGAAACAGAGAATTTTTTGGCGCCATAGAAGTTATTTAAACAGCTGATTAGTTGGAAACTTTAGTTCTGATGAAGACCAGTTTTAATGGTTGAAAGCGCTTAACTCAGTGGAATATTTTATTGTCTTGTTTGTTTGTTGTATTAGTCTGTATCTGTTGTTCATTAAATTGAGAATTTTCTACAAAAGCGACTTTGCTGTCGGTGCTGGCACTTATTGGTGGATTCTGGAGGCGTCTTTATTGGTGTTTGTGTGAGCACTTGAAGTATTCAGTTGTGGATTATGGCTGCGGAAGACACCGGTACAACTGTATTGAACACTGGCTCCAAATTGGGCGTAGGAGGTATGGAAACGGATGCTAATGAGAACATTTTATCTCTAAAGGAAGAACTTGCTGAGCTTAAGGGTGAATTTTACAAGTTATCACTCTTAGTGAATAAAGTACTGTCTGGTGTTAATACTATTCAGGAGGGCCACGGCTCCTTGCTACATTTAATAACAGCAACTAAATCGAATGTAAACAATTCACCCACCGTTTCACCTTTGGAAAAAGAAAGTGGTATTGACAATTTGAACGGAACTACGAGTGGGTGTAAAATGAAAAAAACTGCTACTATGCTCAGATCTGACAGTGATGGTGAGCCATTAAATGACAGTTTGGACATTCCAAACGCTCAGCGAGCAAACAATAAGAGCAAACATAATATATTTGATATTACAGCCCCTTCATTCAATAGTAATATTAATTTACCTGACATTACTTTTGATTTTTCCATCTATGATATGGAATTAGAAGCAAGAAGAACAGGCACTAAACCGAAACGTGTACTGCCTGGTAAAACCTACTCAGCGGTGACAGAGAATGTTACTCAAAATAGTTGGGTCAATATAACACAAACTGATAAAATACGTTATTCCCCTAAACAACAAGGACTGAATTCTAATGAAAATAAATTTAATCAATTTTTAACTTTTAATTATGACATTGATCAAATAGAGGAAAGAAATTGTAAGGTTTTTATGAATAATGAGGCTACTGAAGAGAATGGTAATCTCAAAAGTATGATTTATGCATTGGGAAAGAATTTAAAAACTATGAATGGGTTGAAAGTTGATAACCTGTATTTAACTAAATGTGTTGAAAACTAGATTGTACCCATGGGTTTGAGGTTTTTCAAACAACCCATGGGTCTTGTATTGACTGAAAATGGTAAAAATGAATTTAACAAATGTTTTGATGAGTGTGGTTACAACTTTATGCATGTAGTAATTAAATAGAATGATGAATGATTGAGTAACCTTATACAGGAAGCAGAAAAGCTGAATACAAATATTGTTAATGACTTATTATTTAGTGAATGGGAGAGTTTATGTAATAAACAATTTTCAGAGGCAGAGAAATGGATTACTAAATTATGTCAACGTAAATCGAACAAAATGTCAAGAGATAGGGAACAATATAACAAAGGTCTTGCATATAATTGGCCTAGGGTTAGGAACGATCGTACCCAGGGCCATAGAGATCATAATAAATATGGTAGACATTACTACCAGGATTTCTATAAGGGTAGGGATTATTATATAAGAGAGGATGTTCACAGGTATCCCACAGATACAAGTCAGCCCTACCTGAGAACAAATCAAAAAAACAATTTTTACAAAAGGAAGGGATAAAATCAGAATTATTAGTATCAGATTTGACGTCTTGTTCGAACACTGGAGTTACAAGTAGAGATAAAGTTCAATTATTCGCTGATGTTAAGTTATCATTAGACGATAAGCGTCATAAAAACAAAAATATAACTCACATTGGCGATGTTTTAGAAAATAATATTAAAAAAACAGGAAATATTTATTCATACAATAATTTCAATATATATAATTATTCTACTGTTTCCATTAACAGTGTACATTTTGATTTATTTGAAAAGGGAATGAAATATATCCCCAACCCTAAATTCAATTTAACCGAATTGTTAATTGATTTAAAAAAATATGTAAGGAAGATGAATTTGGAAATATTTTTTAAAGACACATTGAAAACTGATAGTTTTGATACTAATCATAAATTCACAAAACAGCTTAGGAAAGCTAGTTCTTTTACACCACCAAATCATCCTATTATTGAAACTTTTGACAAAGTAGTCACAAGGGAAATATATCAGGAGTGTAACAATTTAAAACAGATGACTAATATATATAATTTATCTCATCAAGAAATTAAGTTATTAAACGAAATTAAGAATGACCACAATACAAGAATAATGAAACCTGATAAGGGGGGAGGAATTGTACTATATGATAACATACAATATATCAAGAAAATATATGATATATTAAATTTGACTGGCAATTATGAGACTATTTCTATGAATGAATTGCATATTGCCTATCAACGTATTGATTCATATATTGAGGAATATTTGATAGATGGAAGAATAACTGAAGAAATATATAATTTTATAAAGGTTAAATATCCAAAGGTTGCAACCTTAATAGGGATACCTAAAGTACATAAAGATACAATTGATCCCCCATTTCATCCCATAGTATCGGGAAGCAATTCCAAAACTTTCCCTATTGGTAAATATATTGATAGTAGGTTAAAAGCTATGTATTTGACTATTAAACACATGGCTAAAGACTCTTGAGTTTTTCTAACTAATTTTCCCACAAACACAGTGGAGAATAGTAATATAATAACAGTAACAATTGACGTCATTGATTTATTCTCCTGTATTCCCAAACAGGAAGGCTTAGAAGCATTTTTTAATAGTATTATTAAATATAGTGGTCTTGAATGGGATGAAATGTCTTTATTGGTTGATATGATGTCTATTGTTTTGGACAACAATTTTATATACTTTGAGGGAGAATACTATAAGCAAACCAGGGGGGTAGCTATGGGTGCCGCTTGTGCCCCCATATATGCCAACCTGGTTATGCTTAATTGGGAGGGCACCAAACTTTTCCCTAGTCAATTCTTCCCGTATATTAAATACTATTCAAGATTTTTAGATGACATCTATATTTTGTGGGATGGTGGAGTAGACAATTTACAACATTTTATTAATTTTCTTAATACTAGCTGTGAATATTTAAAGTTTACATATTCTTATAATAAATTAGGTTTACCATATTTGGATACTCATATTTATTTTGATGAGGGTAAAGTACATTCAAAATTACATAGAAAAAGTACTTTTTCCAACAACTACCTGGCTTATACTAGTTGTCACCCACCAAAAGTGAAAGAAAATGTGTTTAAGGGTCAATGTATATGAATAGCACGAATGGTTTCTGAATGTGAAGAGATGAGAAAAGAAATGGTATATGTTAAAAGTTTATTCAAACAAAGAGGTTATCCTGATAGTATGATGGATGAAATTATGAATTATGTCATAGAGCAGAGAAATACAAAATATAAATCTTTATTAGGAGCAGGTGACGTATTATTCAACAATAAGAATAATAATCCTTTTATTAACATAGTTGGTTTTAATTTGTCAAAGACATGTATACTACAATACAATTTAACTGTTGATAAAATTAAACATATTATATATAGATTTTGGCATATATTAGGTAGTGATGTAAGTTTAGTTAAAATTCTAGGAACTAAACCGAATTTTACATATAAAATGGGTAAGAATATGAAGTTGCTATTAGAATATGGATATAAGGACAAGAACCAGAACATAAATAAAAGTAATAAGTGTGGATTTTGCAACCAATGTAAATATATATCACAAGATAGAGAAATAAAGCTTCAGAATGGTCTTAAATCTTTTATAAAATGTAAACAAGGGAATTGTAATACAAAAATGGTAGTATACATAGCAAGATGTGACAAATGTTCAAGTTTTTATGTCGGAAGGACAGAAAGATGTTTTAAAAAATGAATATGTGACCACATCTATTGTATTAAGACAAAAGATAAGAACAATGCATTATATAGACATATAGATGCGAAGGGTGGTGACCATCAATTCAAATTTAATATTTTTGACATTATAGACATAGATCCAAGAGGAGGGGACTTTAAAAGTGTACTGGCCTATAGACAGACTTGGTGGCAAATATGTTTAGATGCCACCACTCCCCCTGGACTAAATGAATCTATTTCGATAAAATCTTTAGTATCATTGTGAAGACAAAAAATTATGAATAATACTATCAGTTGATTCATTATATACATTTCTTAAAAAAAGTTTGTTTTATAAAAAAAGTCTGTTTTTAAACATGTAGAAATATATTTTATATTTTTAATAACATATTTTATACATGTATTATTTATTATTTATATAATTTATATTTTAAAAAATATATATAATTATTATACTTTTTGTAAAAACTTCTATACAGTATTATATTCATCTATACATTTAGATGAAATAAATTAATTCTTATTATAATATTTCTTAAGACATTTAATGGTATTTCTGTCGTATTATATATTCTCCCTTCAACCTGTATATATTCAGTAGCCTGTGATATGTATCAATGTACAAGGATTTATGATGAATGTAAAACATATATAATAATATAATAATATATATAATTTTTTAATTCGTGTATTTATTGTAATTATTATATTTGCAATAAATTTTGCTTACTATTTCATTCATAATAATGTGAAAGCTGTATTTTTAAGAGGTATAGACCTTTAAGAAATGGAGAATTTTTTGGCACCATAGAAGTTATTTTAACAGCTGATTAGTTGGAAACTTTAGTTCTGATGAAGACCAGTTTTAATGGTTGAAAGCGCTTAACTCTGTGGAATATTTTATTGTCTTGTTTGTTTGTTGTATTAGTCCGTATCCGTTGTTCATTAAATTGAGAATTTTCTACAAAAGCAACTTTGTTGTCGGTGCTGGCACTTATTGGTGGATTCCGGAGGCATCTTTATTGATTTCTTTATTTTTACCTTATTATGTAGTGTTTCTTAATCTTGTCCTTGGACACATGAACCTTTTTCTTAAGTTTGTAGTTTAATCTTTTACTATCTGATCAAGTTTTGCTTTTTGTTTTGTCAATCTCACCACTTTCCAATATGTGCCTTATGAACCACCTTCAAGCAAGGTAGAAATTATCTCTAGCAGCTTATCAGACCTGGCTATGTGAACTAGTATTACATAAGGCCAGATGATCGAGATGAGAAAACCAAAACTTCAAGTAAACAAACGACCACATAACCGAAAAGTTTCTCAGGGTAAGTAACCACTGAGCCAACCGGGGAGATTTACCCTTTTCACCACTGTAGTGTGATACTGGAGTTGGTATATTTAGTTAGGGGGTGGGGGCATAGCCCCCCACCTGGATAGGCTGTAGATGGTGCGGTGTGTTCTCCATGAGTTTTTGGCCCAGTTGTTACTTACTCTGGAAAACTTTTCGGCTATGTGGTCATTCGTTTATTTGAAGTTTAGGCGTTCTCAGCTCCGTCATCTGGTCTTTGGTTATGTAGTATTTTGGGTATGTGAAGTAGACCATGCAAATATGTTAAAGAATACCAGAACAAAAATAAGAGATAGAGGTAGTGAAATATTTTCTTCAATAAAATGCTGTACCTTTTTATTGAAAAATTGTCTCCAAAATTGATGTTGTTATTGTTTGTGAAATATGGTTAAAGAACAACAAGTGGAAACCAGTTATTTCAGTGTATAAATATTTTACTGTAACAGACGTTCTAACAAAAACTCAGGTGGGGTGTTATGATAGGGATTAAAGATAGTTATGAGACCTGTGACTATTATATGTTCAGTGATAACACCAATACTATAAATTGTGTAACAGTGAAAATAAAGACATCCATGGAACATGTAACAATTATAGGACAGTATAGACCACCAAACTGAAGTGCTGAAGACCTAGAGGAATTCATACATTTCTTGCATGAAACACAGTTGGGTTATATCAGTTACTCATAGGTTTTTAGGTAAGTACTAGGCTACCTGCCCTTGTGGGCCATTTTAAGCCTAGCCAGTTTTCCCAACAGTGAGAATCAAACCCTGTACCTTGTGTGTATGAGATAAATACCTACATCTTTCTGCTAACCCCCACTTATCAAAAAAACACAAATAATTACTAGGCTAATGATTCCAGGGCCCTTTCTAAGCCTAGCCATGCTTCAAGAAAGTGAGGATCAAACCTCTTCTACATTTTGTCTGTAAGGTAAACACCTTAACCATTATGCCAATTTCCTAACATGCACACACACACACACACACACACACACACACACACACACACACACACACACACACACACACACACACACACACACAGTCAAGTTGACTGCTGTGAGATTAGAACCCCTACATATTTAGTTACACAAGCTGCTGAACACAGTAGTTATTGCTAGCGCAACCACACAAGTCTCACCTTTTTAACCATGTATACTCAGTAAGTTGTATTGGGTAACTCATTGATGATACTAGCACTCTCATTCTTGTGTTTACTGATATTTTGCATCCACTAATGAAGACATTTTATTGGAAATAATGTTTTTTCATATTCTGATGATAATGTCTTATCTTTTAGCATGGATCATAACTACTTTCTCATCCAAACACTGTGCAAAGTTAATTTCAGTCAGAACTAACAATATTAAAACTCATCTGCTCTACTTTAATACAATAATATGAATATTTTTGACACACTACTTTCTCAGAGCAAAAGTAATAGGTGAGGCACCATTCTTCTCTATGCAAGAAAAGGTTATAAATGATGGTTTTGAAGCTGGTAAACTGCAGAAATACTGTATATGTTTATGCTTTAGCAGTTTGTATTTATTTATTTATTTTTGCTTTACACAGTGCTTAAAATCAATATCTAGCAGATATTGTCAAAATCACACGTACAAAGAATAAAATGGTACTTAATATGCACACAAGTTTTTCTTTAACCCTGTTTGGCAGATGGAGAATCCCAGGTTCAGTCACTTGCAGGGTGGCTATAAGGGTAGTCCATTACGTCATACCATATCCATTACGTCATACCATATATATATTCATGATGAGTTTACAAAAATATGTGCATATTTCCCAGATCTAACATTGTTTCTAAAGTTTACTGCAAAGATTATGCTGAACTGATAAAACATATATGAAACTTTCAAACATATTTCTTTCAGCTGTTTCTCATGGGCAGGAATGCGTCCAGTGGTATATAGTAAAGGTTACTTCTCTGTCTTTCCCAGGAGAGTCATATGGTGGGTATTTATTTCTAGCTATAAATTTGGGATATATAAATAGCAGTTATTCAGCTAAAAGTTATTTACAAAGGAATAAGAAAACACAAGAATACAAACAAGGCAATTATCTACATTCTTTATCCTCATTTGAAAGAAACACATCTATTTTGTTTACTCAAGGACTTCCTTATGACTCAGGTATTTTAATTCTCATTTATATGGGTCAGTTCAGTCATCTTAATCACTAAACTGTTGCTCCATGCTACTCCTCCCCCTCCTCTCACTTACTGAAATGCTGAACTTTAAGCATTTGTTAGGTTACACTGATGTCTAATCCCCAAATCACCAATCAATGTTTAACTCTGGCATGCACTCCTAAGGCATGCAGAGGTACAGTTTTCCATCTTTAACACAGCAGTGATATCTAAGCCCTCTTCATTCTAATAAAAAACACCTAAAGACAGTGTAAACACTGTATACAGTAATGGTTCCAGGACAAAATTCTAGGTTATATGGATGAAAAGGATTATGTCTGGAAGCCATTTCCTTGAAATTTCCATACAATTAGGAGGCAAACCAGTCTATAACAGCAGAAGAAAGTCAGAAAAAAATCTGCTCAGTCAGGATACCATGATCAGCAATATTAAGTATCTCTCATACGTTGGTTAGGATTAATACCAAGTAAAATGCTGATCCTTTGCAATAATTAGGTGGTTTGCAACCCTGCTAGAAGATAATGTCAGTGCTGTGGTGATTTCAAGAACTGAACTGACAGGAATAGTAAGCTGTTAAATGTGATTCAAGTCGTGCATTAACCACATACTCAATAATTTTGCTTAAGAAACTAAGTTAGAGATAGGCATACCTCTCAACTGTATAGATTTTCACAGAATGTCCAGATTTTTGTCTCATAGTTTTGGTCCATTTTTCATAAAATTGTGGTCTTCTAGCAAATTAGTTGCAAATCATTAAAGATTGAAGTTACAAAATAATAACAGACATTTGAGTTTCAGACTATATACCCTTCAAAAAATTCATGCTAATGCAAAACCTTTTACTGTATTAATTTTCTAAGTTTGTAAGAATAATATTTAAAATTGTTCCTATTTTTGGTCCTTTGTCTCACTTTCATGGCTTTGTCCAAATTTCTTGCTGTAAGGGGTTGAGTGGTATGGAGATAGGTTGAAATTGGTCAAGAAAATTGGTGCCCATGGATGGTTTCTTGGGGAGTGGGATAACTACGGATAACTTAATCCTCATCCAAAAAAAAAAAGCAACAATCCACAGAGAAAACTCAGAGAGCTAACAATAACTAAGGCCAGTGCTTACCAGTATGCTGCAACCAACCTTGGTGTCCATTGGTTCAGTCAAGAAATTATAAGGCATATGCTTAAAATCTCAGACATGGACACATTGTAAATGAGACCTCCAAACTTATTCCACTATAAATAATGTCTTTTCCAAGTTTCAGTAAAAGCATTCCCCAAGGAAGACCAAGCAGGCAATGTAGTGCTGCAAGCTGGGATACACAGGCTGTCCATCAACTGGAAAGCATAGTTGGACAGTTTACTACAGCTCTGCTCTCACTATTAGAAAAGCTACTTTCTTATGAGACATGTCAGACTGGTAATGGACAAAATGTTCATTCATTTCATATATGTGGCCACCACCAGTGCACCAGCCTTCATCCCTTGTGTGGTAGGAAGTCGCAGTCAATACCAAACCATGGCTGACATTCCTGATAGGGCAGAATGTTCAAGGGATGTAGCAACTAGATCCACATTGAAACGTATAATGGATTGCTGTAGTCACAGGTAAATCACCTAGAATACCAGCACAGGATTCCAGTAGAAGCTGATAAAATGTGAAAGAAAGAAGAATTAAATGAGACATTAATATGATTATTATGCATTTTGAGCTCAAGAGCAGGAAAACAAGGGAGATATAGAGCTAACTGGCTGCTGTATCCATAGAGTTGGGGCCTGTCTGTTCACAGACATTGATCAATGTGTATGATTCTGGCTCTGAAACATTGATGTTGTGGTTTTTGTGCATTAACAGTGCTTCTTTTCTTTGTTATACTTGTGCAACAGTCATCATAAATGGCACTGGTAGCAGTGTTATCTCTATTTATTCAGTATGTCGGCCTACCTAACTAATCTTCTGCATATTTCTCTGGCTGACAACAAAATGATTTGGTACACATCATTTTTGAATTGTGCTCATAGCTTCTTTCATGTGCATTTTTCCTCTGATCCTCATCTATACATATAGTATGCTGATATTTGTGCTGTAGACTTTTCTTATGTATTTTACATCTTAATGGAATGTTTATATGTAACATCTGTATGTTAGGACAAGACTAGTGATGGAATAACAGAATCACTTTTTGGTGGTGGTGGGTTCAGTTAGAATATGTTAATCCTTTCTGAGTTTGCTGCTCCTTTCTGAGCATGTTTTGATTACTTGTAATGTAAGGGTCTATATTCGAACATTCAGAGTTTCAGAACTTCGAATGTTCTAATATCTACCCCTATTCAGCGAAAGCTGAAAATAGCAAAGTTACAGAAAACCAAATTCTTTCCTAGGAAAAGAATTTGGTTGTCCGTTCCAGTCGCTTCGCTATTTTCAACACTGTGGTGGAAAGTTACGGGTCGGGTTCAGGTAAGTCTGCGATTGTGAGCTGCACTATGATAATGAAACCCAAGTCCTTGTAATTTACTGATGATATTGCTCTCCTGTAATTTTACTAAAACATGATGTAAATGCCCTTGCAATGATAGTGCCCTTTTCTATGTTCTAAATTCACTCACATTGTGTATATAAATGTCTCCAGCAGCCATACTGTTGTTCAGAATAAAGCTGGTAGCTAGTGGAGGAGTTGTGAAAGGTTGACACAGTCACTATCTTCAGCATTCTAAAAGTGGGATTGCATAGAAGTTAATGGTATGAGAGGATGACACAGTGGAAGCAGGTATTATATTACAATGACAGTTTGGGGGAGGTATTATTTCCTGAAGCTATGCATCTGCCCCTTGGATGTGCTTTGTGCATTTCTGTAGCTGCCCTTGTGTCTGCCAAGCATCAAGGGCTCCTACAATGACATAGGAAGGATGGGGCAAATGAGGCACTTGCTCTAGGAAACATCTTGTAGGGCATATCAAAATAGTTTTAAAAAGTTGACTAACAGCTTGCAAGCTGTCAGTACATGATCTTGATTATGACTGCTTAATAAACTGTTTTTCAGTCTTGTTTAAAAAACATGGACTGATAGTTTACAAGCTGTATATTTCAGTCTCTTAATGACAGGTTGTAAACTGTCAAAATGTTATGCTACCACAAAATGATTAACTTTATGTACACTTACAGACAGCTTGGGGGGAGTGGTGGAATGTAAAGGGATATGCTGCCCAGGAAATCTAATTGCATTGCTACAGCTCTGGGCTGCTATATCAGACAGAATGCATAATGCCTCAGTTTTTTTGGCAGTTTCATCTAATAATTGCACAGTGTGTAGGGCATAGCTCTATATGCTTTACATCTCACTGGTGTGTTATTAAGCTCCTAAAGTATACCTTCATTCCAAGCAAAACATTCTCAATTCCATTCTCTCATTAAGTTTGATGTGGCTTTACAACAACTTGTGCTGGACAGCCATTCTTTCCTTTTCATAGTTTCCTAGGCTATTGCTCTATGAGGATCTTCAGAAGCCTAACATCACATTCCCAGGATGTTTGGTCCTTATAAGTATGAATGACCCAGAAAGAATAGAACATTTCCATGTTGCCCCAGTCCGAGAGGGACAAGGGTATCAACCAAGGATGAATTTGCAGTTAGCCATCCATCTGACCAGATTACTGTTAAATAGTGTAACTGATGTACTTTGCTTTATGCGGTGAGGGAAACAGTTCCAAAGAAATGGCATTGCCTATAGTCCGTATCTGTCCCTCCAACATGCTGTATTTATGCTGCAAAAGAGATTTAGATTTCTTGAGCAGGTAGTAATCCCCCCATTGGACTAGCAAATGTGCAGTAGGTCTGACAGGTTAGGGTCTCTTGAGACTATGTAGGAAAGGCAAAGATTGCCCTTCACTAGTGATTACTAAGAAAGCATCGTGGGCATTCAAGCTGTGTGATATGTTTGGACAGGTACCTACTTAAGGGGTATTATACTCAATAATCGACCTGATGAGTACAGAAAACAGTAGTATTATTACATAACAAGACTTGGACACCGTATCCTTAGTATAATCTGTGCAAAGAAAAATAATTTTCTTACAATAGTGGATAAGTGGTGATCAAAGGGCAGTTCATTGCTTACCTAAGTTCCTAAATCCTTAACCATGTAGTGACTGTAATTGTTACAAGGGACTTCTTGTTTGCCAAAGGATACTGTTATATATTTCTTGGCATTTAGTTTTAGTCCATGGTTTTGACACCAGTTATTGGTTTGAGAAAGGCTCTCTAGGAGGATCTTGGTGTCCTTTGGGGAGTTTATGATGCCACCACGTTTATAGTCATCTGCAAAAATTGTCAGCAATAAACTTTTAACAGTAGCTTTGACCTTCAAGAAGTAAATGTCAAAGAGGAGTGGCCCAAGGACTGAACCCCAAGGCACCCAGATAGTGACAGGTCTTTTTTAGGAGGTGGAGCAGCCCTTCCCTAATTTCCAGGGTTCTACTTGAGAGCCAGTTTGGTATCCAATAAGTTACATAGGGAGTAACATTTAGTGGTGATAGTTTATCTACGATACCTGAGTGTGGGATGGTGCCAAGTGCTTTTCAGGGTCTAGATATGCATTGTGTACCAAACTGCCCTCATCTATTGCTTTAGTAGCCTTCTCAAAGAAGTCACCAGGTTAAGTAGGCAGTATCTTCCCTTAACAAACCCAAAATGGCTTGGGTCAACATGTTTGTACATTACCAATGTCCGTAATTATTAATGATCCTTTCCATAGCCTTACAGATGAGGCTGGTTAGGCATAAAGGTCTTTAGATGCTGACATTGAAAACCCTTATTAGAAGGACTGACAGGCCCTGTTTCAGGATGGCCATTAAGCAGCCCGTTATGTTGTCCGGCCCCATACAAGCAGTGTTCTTGGCCTTGGATAGTGCCTTGAGACCTTGTTCATGAGAGGATTGAAAGAGTTCTAGATGCAGGTATGAAATCTGAGAATGTAGCAGAGGGAGGGGGGGTTGCTAAATTTATCCACTAGCAGATTGGCTATGTCCTCTGGGTTTGAGAATGGCATAAATCTTCCTGTTAGCTCTGCATAGTTCTAGGCACTGTTTTTCAGGTTCCTAACATAGTTAAAGAAGGCTTTGTGATTGGCCTTTGCTTTGGTGGAAGTTGTTATCTCAAATCTGGCTTTAGTTGATTTTATCTGGGTCCAGAGTTTCCTGTTAAGTTTAGTAAGAGCTTTTTCACATCTTGAGACTTTCATTTATTTTTACATACAATGATTTTTTTTTTTTTATTACAGAGTCTGTTTATATTTGGATTCCACCATAGGGGGATTATTTTTGAATATGGTATTTTATTTCCTTTGGAGGGGACAGATGCATCTATATAGCCATTTGCATGTGCATAGAATTTGTCAGTAAAAGATTCCAAATAAGAACTGCAGTCATTGAGTTGGAAGGATATGCTGAATTTCGCCAGGAAATCACTCAGTTCAGTAGAGTAGTCTTAGCATAATCTTTGAATGCCAAGGGTCTTGAGGATGCTTCTGGCTTCAGTCTTAAGGTGAATGTGACTCATTTGAATAGTTTGACCAGAGAGTGAGTTACAATTGATAGGGAGCAGAGCTGTCCCACATTGGTCATAGGATCATAGGATTATAGGAAGTTACTAGAATATTGGCCCTGAGGCCCTTATAAGCCTAGCTAAGAACATAGCCCATGTTTACACAAATCAGCACCCAATGCCCCTGTTCAGCAGAGACACGGGTAGAATCCCAAGGATGTATTTTCTATTTCCCCTCCAGTTATCCAGGTTGTGCTTAAAAAGGGGTAAAGAAGTACTTTACTTGACATAGAGAGGGAGTCTATTCCACAGATGGGGGAGTCTCTGGGACACAAATCTGTCCCACCAACAAGTCCTATTGACGTCACATACCAGGTTGAGGCCATGCATGCAGGTTACTCGAGTGAAGCTTGACTTGCAGATATACAGCAGTCCCATCAAGGCGGGGTCTGAGATCGTCTTGTATGCCAGACAGAGGTCACCTCTGAGGAGTCTGTATGAAACTGAGTAGAGGGATAGGGCTTTTAGCCTATCTGTTTATGGTAGATTTTTGAGGCTCTGGATTCTCCTGGTGAAGAATCTCTGTAAGGACTAAGTCATAGGTTCATAGGTTCATGGGTGTTTACTAGGCTAACAACCACAAGGGCCTTTTTAAGTCTAGCCATGCATCCCAAATCTCTGACAAGTTCTGACACCCTTGATAAGTGTAAGCATGGGCCTGGGAGATGAACCATGTACAGGTTACCTGTTTCCATTAAAGACATAGGTGCCAAACCAGGGATGAATTTCTGGTTTCCCATCCAGTTGTCCAAGTTGCACTTGAATTGGGTTAGGGAGGAACTCTGCTTCACATGGATGTGGAGCCTGCTCCATAGATGAGATAGTCTCTGGGATACATACCTATCTCTCCAGCAGATCCTATTTATATCACAGGCAATGTTTAAATCTTTAGAATGGGTAATTCTGGTACTGTTTGTTTTGCGGATATGCAGGAGGTCCATCAGAGTGGGGTTTGACAATGCCCTGTATGCCAGGCATAGATGTCCCCTCAAGAGTCTGTGGAGACAAAATACAGGGATAGGGCATTGAGGTGGTCTGCATAGGACATATTACTTACTCCCTGTATTTTTTTCACTGTGGAACCTCTGTGAACATTCCAGTTGTTGGATTTGCCTGGTTGTGTGTCATACCAAAGGGTGCATTGTACTCAGTGATAGGTGTGATGAATGCCAAATACAGTGGAACAATGACTTCCTTGGACTTCGATGCCATACCTTTGTTTATAAGTTAAGCAACATAGAATGATTATCTCACCACTGTAGACATGAGATGATCAAAGGCTAGATTACTATCTATGTATGTCCCTAAGTCCTTGACTACTGGGTCAGCTCTAAGGGAGTTGCTGTCAATATGATAGTTATCAGGGATGGATGACTTCCCAAAGGATACTATTATGCATTTCTTGGCATTTAGTTTCAGTCTATGGCTCTGAAACCAGTTATTTGTTTATGTCAGCCCCTCCTGGAAAACATTTGTGCCAGTGTGAGATTCAGTGACAGCTCCTAATTTGCAATCATCTGCAGATTTAGTCAGCCGGATACCACTGACATTGGCCTTGGCTTCTGAGAAGTAAATGCCAAAAAGGAGAGATCCAAGGACTGATCCCTGGGGGACTCCACTTGTGACTGGCCTCTTTGTAGAGGTGGACTCCCCAATTCTAACTTCCTGGGTCCTGTCTGTGAGCCAGTTGGCTATCCACTGAGTGACATATGGGTTTGTACCTAACCACTTGAGTTTGCCAACAATGTCCGAGTGGGGTATTGTGTGAGATGCCTTGGCCAGGTCAAGGTAGGCAATGTGAACATTTTTGCCGCCATCCATTACTTTGCTGACCTTCTCAAAGAAGTCCACCAGGTTGAGTAGACATGATCATGATCTGCCCTTGACAAAACCAAACTGGGTTGGGTCCAGTGTCTGGAGATTTACTATACCTCTATTTTTCATCTCCATGATAATTCTTTCCATGGCTTTACATATAAGACTAGTGAGACTTATGGGTCTGTAGTTTCCAGGATCTGTAGATGCCCCACCTTTGTGCAGAGGGATGACTGTTGCCTTTCTCCATTCATGAGGCATGAAGCCTGTTTGGAGGCTACAGTTAAATAGTAATTCCAGAGGCCCTGATAGGTTATGTTTCGTGCTGTTTAGAAGGCATCCTGGGATATTCTCTGGGCCCAGTGATGCAGTGTTCTTGGTCTTAGAGAGAGAGCATTAAGGACCTGTTCTTTGGTGATAGTAGGGGGAGTTAAATTTGATTATATTTCCTGAGGGAAGGTTGAGGGGGAGAGAGGAGCAAAGTTGGAGCTGAATTTAATAGCAGGAGGTTAGCCTTAGAATAGTTCCTGAATATTCCCGGTTGAGCGGGGGATCCGGGTTTAATTTTTACTTCAAAGGAGAACATTTTGTGGTCTGTCCTAACTAGGGAAGGCACTACAGTAGGGGGTGTGCAACACTCTCCCATATTAGTGAAGACCAGATCCAGTATGGTTGCACCCCTGGTTGGTTTATTGACTATCTGGTCCAGGGAGTTTGTGTTTACAAAATCCAGGAATCTCTGTGCATGTACATTTGATGTCCTATAGGATTCTCAGTTAATAGTGAGGTAATTAAAGTCATCCAAGTCCAGAATTTTATTACCCTAGTTGTGGATCGGACTAACTGGTCCAGAGAGTTTGTATTGATAAAGTCCAGAAATTTTAGAGCATGCGTGTTAGAGGATTTATATGTCTCTCAGTTAATGGAAGGGTAGTTGAAGTTCCTTAGGAGAATGTTTTTGGTTTAATGCATAGGGTCTCTATACTAATTAGGTAGGAGTTATGGGCTGAGGGAGACATAGAGGGGGTCCTTTACTTAGCCATGATGTGATAAGGGATATTGTTAATGGTAAGCTGGACTGGAGAAATTCCAGGTTGTTATTTTTTCTTAACTAGTCTGGAAATGTGGAATTTCTTTTTACAAATATGGAGATGCTGCAGCCTTTAGTGCCTTCATGCAATGGGATGGGCCTGAATGTGTGGTAGCAGATGAAACCAGGCACTGATGGGATGCTGTCTATTATCTTCTTGAACAATGTCTCCATAACAATGCACATATCAAACTTTTCCAGGGTAGGAGTACTTTGGAGTGGAGTTTTTCTAAGGCTCTTAGCATACCTTTATGTTTTCCACATTCTGTTTTGTTATGTTGGAAGCTTTTGAAAACTGACATGCCTAAGAAAGGACACTATCTAAGACATGGACAACATTTTAGCCAATATCTAAAAGCCTTAGGGGGATAGATGCAGGCCATCCCTGAAAAAACAGTTAGGATTGTCTACCATCTCCTCTCAAGTTGATAAGTATTGGAAACCAGAAGCTTATTAAATTGCTGAATTCAATAATCTTTTGTTTGAATTGCTACATCATTCTAGGTGATGGTAAAATAGTGCTCAAGGCTAGGTTCTTACCTGCCTTGGACACATATTCTGAGAGCTCCATCATGTCTCTCTCTCTTCATTTAGTCCAGGGAAGTACATCTCAAGTCATTTACACTCACGTGTACTATGAACATGTGTACATATGCTGCAAGAACTTGAGTGCCTGCCTGATGTGGTGAATCCTGGTACCTGATAGGCAACTTAGTCAGAACCTCTCCTTGCATAGCCTGGTGAGATGTGCATTGTTGTATTTCACAATGGAGTCACCATGACTAAGGTGTTGGATTGTGTGGAGGTCTTATGGGCTTTTGAATTCTTTGATGAATGTTTCAAGGTTGGTGCTGCCTGTGTTGTGTGTTTGTGAGGTTACAAAGTGGTATTATTTCTTAACTTACATTTAGAAGGCCTTTGTGGTTTATGTAGGTTACTTCTAAGAGCCTCAGCATATGTAAGTTTATGTTTTTATATTGCTGTGTGTGTGTGTGTGTGTGTGTGTGTGTGTGTGTGTGTGTGTGTGTGTGTGTGTGTGTGTGTGTGTGTGTGTGATAGGTTTAATGTGGTGTTGTCTGGTGTTGTGTGATACTGGCAGCCTGTTTGTTATTTGTAGTATCTTCATCTGAGAATCTTGCCTCCAATAGCATTAAATAACTGCATCTCTCACACACTGTGCCAGTTTTTTGAGTAGCAGATTGTTGTCAGTAAACACAAGACAATTGCTACATTGTCTCAGGATGCTCATTTCAACCTAGCTGACTTCAGAGATGGATGGAAAGTGCAGATCCAAAGTTCCAGGTGCTTAGTAATATGGGATGAAGTGGGGAGTAGTGCCTTTGAGGTTTGGAGTTGATTACTGGAGGTTCTATCCATCTGATACTGGAGAAAGAGTCAGTCTCAACTTGGCTGCATACAGCTTGGAATCAATGATCTATAGTTGATTCGCTCACCAGAAGCAAAACAGTAGCACTAATCCCAAATTGTTCCCTGAGAAGTAGTAATAACCCAGATGTTGCTGGGTTCAGTACACTTGTTATAGCCTTCTTTTGGTAGATTTCCTGGACAGAACCTGCAGCAGCTGGATGTAACAGACAGCCAAGCTGCACTAAAGTCATGAAGAGATTCTCACCAAAACTGCAATGAGACCACTTAGTGAAGTTTCATAGAAACTGCTCAATCAGAGATTAGCAGGAATCTATGACCCTCTGCTCCCCCCCTCTCCAGAAGCAAAGAAGTAGCATTGATCCCAAGCTGGATCCTAAGAAGCAATTGGTAATCTCTAAGAAGTCTAGGAAATAATGTCCCTCTGCTCTTTCTCTTACCAGGAACAAAACAGAAGCACTAATCCCAATCCTTGAGAAGCAGTTTCTAGGATCTCCAGTGACTGGTATTCTAGTCCCAGATTTTACAGGTTTTAAAAGATGGATAAAGAGATTAATACTCTAAATTTTGCAGTGTACTGTAAGTGAGTGAGATGGTATGAAACAAAGGTTAACTCAAACACTAATAGTCTAAGGGAAGGTCCTTCCCAGTTAGTTCAATGTCCAGTAGAATGAGCAGATGAAATTAAACTGGCAGGAACTTACAAAGTCACATTTACAGTAAGAGTGGGTGGCTCAAATGCCACCAAGTTTAAAAGCTTGTAAACTGCCAAACTATTAAGCTGTCATTCTAGACTATATGGAAACTCATTTAAAAACTGAAACTCTAATGTAACCACTGAAGCTCCTATGTTCATATAAAGGTAAGAAGCATGGTAGTTTTAAAATGGCAGGCAAATCTATACACCGCTGCAGATAGATTTTTTTTTATTTTAACTTAATAAAACATTAGATTTTTTATTTTAAATTAATAAAACAGTAGGTGCTGTCAGTAAGCCTTTTATTAGAGCAACAGGTTAACTTGTGCTTTAATATAGTTAATTGAAGCAAATGATAGAAGCAAACCAGATCACTTGCCTCAAAGAATTAACTGTATTCACTCCTGAAGACATTGATGCATTTATTCTAACTTTCTTTTCTATTTTCAGTGTTTTTTAGCATCACTCATTTATTCAATTGTAACAATTTTACTCTTTCTTGTTTTCTTTTTTTTTACCTTTTCCTGTTTTAGCCCATCCCTTCTTTGCATTACCTCATTCCATTCCTAGTTCACTGCTGTTACTTGGACTTCCCAGTCTCAGTACCTCATATGGTTTCACCTTGCTGTTCTTTCGTACCTGCTGGTTTGCTGTCCATTACTATGATGTTTTAGCATCTCTCAGGCTGATTTTGCAAGACCTCCAATGGCATTTAAACATTTTCTTCTCATATGCAACATTCATTTCTTATGCTTGTGATCCTTTCTTTTGTTTTATTTTTTTGGGGGGGGGTTGTTATGTATAGAACTGCCAAGAGATTGGAAAGCTTTCCTTCCATTGTGATGAATGAACTACATTTTGTTCATCACATTTGGGAGAAAAAAGATTAAACTAATAAAGTTTGGAGAGGTTTGCCAAATGAAGGCCTGAACTACTTGTTGAACTATTGCTTGTTTTTCCTGTTCCAGTCCTCCTGGCCCCTGTTGCTAGGTGTTCCTATGTACAGTTCCTGGAAAACTGGTTGAAGCCTGTGACACCTAACTAAGCTCATTGCTTTTTCCTGTTTAGTTTTACCTGCATTACCACCCTTCTCTCCTCCCCCTGTCCTGTTTAATCTTTATCTCCTTGTCTTTCCCTTTTTCTCCCTCTAGTCCTTAACTTCTTCCTCGACAACAGGTGGGGTTTCAACCGGGATCGCCTGGTAATCAGTAAGGATCAGCGGGCAGTGCGCAGTGTACCAGGGGTCCCCATGCTGTTTGCTGCAGAACGGATCATGACCAGTTGTCATCTGTCAATCGACCTGGTAATAGGTGATGTAGCTGTCACACAAGGCAAGCACTACTGGGCATGCTCAGTGGACCCCAGTTCCTACCTGGTGAAGGTCGGTGTCGGTTTGGAGAGCAAACTGCAAGAATGGTTCCAAGTGCCCCAGGATGTGGTTAGTCCAAGGTATGTATGGAAGTTTACTATAGCTGTCAAAAAGTCAAAAATGAAACTGTGAAGAAATTCAAGGAAAAGATACGAAGTGCACTTTGTTGTTCCCACTAAAGCAGACTAGGAATGTTAAAGCTTAAATGATACATTTACTAGGGTATGAGAAGAAAGGCAGTTGCTCTTTGGAAACTGAGGAAAACCAGTAACAGCAAAAAGAACAAGATTGTAGGCTAAAAATAAACAATATAATAATTTAGAAATGAAGGAGAGACAGCAAGGCATTTTAGGTACCTTATGAAAAGCAAGGGAGGCAATGCAAGGGTATGAAGGTATCACTGTTTTGTGTTGAGCTAAAGTGAAAAAAGGGTAACATTACCACAAATAATATCTGTTGTCAGTGTTCATACATAATAGGGAAGGAAAAATGTCTACCAGTACTGAAAGGAGAAAGAGTATATGCATGGTAGTTACACATCAATTTTCAGAAAAGGTTATTGACGCTTACAAACCTGAATGTAGGCAAGGTGCTTGGACCAAAGGCGGTACAATCAGGTGTACCGACTAAATGCCAAAGGTTCTTAGTTTGTCTCTGTGAGGCCAGTTTACTGCTTCACTGGGTATAGCAATGGCTGTCAAGTGCTAATTGATGGTAGAGGCAATATTTCATTAATAAAACAGTAGGAAAATAGAGGCCTGAGAAAACATGTGGAGAAGTTAATAACATTACCAGTGACCTGTGGTGTTCAAGATCATCCGTCTAGTGTATAGTAATTGAGAATCTGTTACTCTA
This sequence comes from Protopterus annectens, assembly GCF_019279795.1. NCBI lineage: Eukaryota > Metazoa > Chordata > Ceratodontiformes > Protopteridae > Protopterus > Protopterus annectens. The sequence continues at coordinate 698,512,558 of NC_056741.1, forward strand.
CACATAGTTGAGGACAGATGAGGTTGATCGCTTTATGTGTTGGAAATTACTGCCTCTACTGTTTTTGTTTGCCTTTTGGCAGTGATTCTTTCTGTATGGGCTTTCTCTTTTCTTCATGGTTGCGCAGTCATGGAGTTGGTATACATAAGTAAGAGGGATATGGGTAAAAAACATTTTGTATATTTCATTGACTTAAAGTTTCAGCTATTTTGTTTCATCTGGTTGAAGTTTCGGGGAAGTTAGACACGAGGAAAGATGCGGAAGGCTTGAGAAGGACAGTATGGAATGGGAAGAGAGGTAGTGAAAGTTATAAAACAATAAAAGGACACAGGACAATCATACCTCTCAAGACTACCTCATTATGAGGAGCATTTCTCATTTTCCCTCTTCTAAAGTCCATCTTCCACATAGTTCCACATTGAAGGCATCTGTCACACATTCAGTGTTAGGAATGTTGTAAAGTATATCCATGATAAATAATATTGAATCATATTAAATCATCAAAATAACTTTTCATAAGTATAAAGTAACACATTTTTTACCATACTGTGAGCTTCCTAGTTGAAGTTATTAGTAAACTTTTAGTAAGTATTCCACAGTTTGCTCACTTGTTCCATATCATGAGAGATAGTTTTGTTCATTTTCAGGATGGAAGGTTAAGAACTATGCGGACAATTACTTATAACTATTTAAAACTAGGCATTATGGTAAGGCATACAGTTTGACAGGTTCAGTGAGTGTAAGGATGTAAAAAATGTAATATCATTTCCAGAAAGCTTGAACGGTATTCCCAATGTGTTGCCTGACTCTGAGTTGCCATGGAAAGTGCTGTGTTCAGTTTTAGACTGGTGTCTGAATCAGCATCATTTGTTTTATGTATATTGAATAAAGGACCTTGGTTTATGAACACCCTAAAAGGAAGGAGGCTGTGGGAACAATCTAAAAGTGAACTACACTACTCTATAGGTTAAGACGATAGTCAATGTATATATCATAAAATATGCCCCTACATAAAACACATATAATAAAAAATGCTATGGACTGGGTGAGTAGCTACATATAGGACGAGCTTTTTAAAATGAAGATAAGTGGATGCTATTGTTACACAGTGGGTGATGGAATACAATGCAAGCAGTCATCAGCTTTGACAAATCCTCATAAAAAAGACTGCAGAATGCCAAAAATTATATGAGTTTACAGGGGCACCATAAACCTGTGAGAATGACAAGATAGTGGGATGCAAGCCTTATTTGCCTCTTTTTCATTGTAAGTTAGGTATAATGTTAATGCACAGGAAAGAGCAATAGAGCATCAGAGAGTCGCACTTCTTGGAGAGATGATCTTTTGTGTTTTGTCATACAGGAACAAAATAACATTTATTTCTCTTTGTGGTAATACATATCAAATATAAATACAATGCATGCAATAAAATGGGACTTTTTATCTGCAAGTGGTCCTTTGTCAAGACTCTTGATAAATTGCTATATATCTGATTCTAAGATGCCAGGTTGTGATGTCCATTTCATGACATTTCTATCTATATAGGCATGGGCTGATGTTAAACGACTGTATTGCAAATTCATTCGCATTTGTTTAACATTCAAACAACATTAAAAAAAATCTTGTTCAAGCAGTTTTGCTAAAATGTGTGCGTTGCTTTTGTTGCTTGGGCTAGTTATGTTAATTATTTAATGGTTTGCTGTGCAAGGTTTCTTTGTATTATAGTGTTCATATTGTAATATATTTCAATTTGTTACAGCTTTCATTAAAAATGTTACAAAAGGCAAAAACCTATCTGTCCACTGGCAGACGAGCAAAGATTTCCAGTTCACTGCTGTCAGTTCAACTCAGGCTGTCAGCCTGGCTGTCTCAGGACCAGCCAGGAAGGGGAACAGACTGAATGACAAAAGGCAGATTTCTGTTCCATGGGTAGGAGGAATAGGAGGGCTGAACCAGTGTGATGAAATCACCTGCCAGAGATGGAGAGAATTGGCAGGAAGCTCCTACTGCACTTAGAAGAAATGCAAGAGACTGTGTGGAAGAACACAGGAACATATGTGTTAACTGCCTGCACCCCCCACACACTGCACATATATGTATCAGGGCATTAAATACAGAAAAAGAATATCAGCCCTTCGGCAAATTATATGATGGCTTCTGGGTTTCCACATATGTTGTCCCTGTCATCCTAAACTACTGAGAACACTTGCGATTGATAATACAGGCATTTTGACATTTGCACATGGAGGACCCAAACACATATGTATTATGGCCTCTGGAGCTTTACAGTTAAATAGTAGAAGGGAATTAAAGGTAGTTAGGTAAACATTGAGCTGAATACCATAGAACAGGATTGATAAAATAAAACATTAAAATAAATAAACAAATGGTCATAATCCAAACAGAGACTAGTTAAGATTATGTTCTAGTTTGCATGTACTAGTAATGGTTATCCACACAATCTTCAAAGGGGCTACTTCAGGGAATACAACTGAACAGGGGACAACATCCACTTGTTTCCTTTGAATGCTAGCATACTCACTATTGCTTTATGTAGCAGCTAGGTTAGACTAGTTATTTCCTTTGACTCATCATCTATGTGTTACTTCTTAAGTGGTCAGCCTTTTAACTGTCAATGTTGTTAGGTAACATTGCTAAAGCTTGTTAAGGCAATGATCTGTACTGAAATAATATTGCCCTACAGCTTGTAAAAGAGACACTGAAGAACATAGTCCCATATTAGGTCAGGGAGCCAGTATATCTGACCTCTGGGGATGCCAACATCTCAAATTGCTAGTTAGTGATACAGTCATTTCTGTTTTGGTGAAAGTACGAAATGAAAAGACCAATGGAGCAAGAGTTACATACAAACCGCATTTGCCTTTGCAATCTTTGACTGTAAACCATCTCTATAAATTTTATCGGCTATTATTATGTTTACAGGATAATAAAAAAATAATAGCTGATATTCTGGATTTGCAGTAAATTTAGAAATTTGCATAATCACTTAACCATCCTAACCCTTTGGAAGAGCACATAAAAGAGGCTGGGCCTATGACACAGCATCTTCACCTTCTTGATTTTGCCATTAGTCAGGTGGAATCCCTTTCTGATTTACTGTGTTTCTTGAGGGAGGGTCGAGTTGTTAATGTATCATTGCTTTGTGAATGTGATCCAGACAGAAGTGAGTAAATATGTATAAATGCATTAGAGAAGGTTATTATTATGTGCTATATACATCACTGAGATAGTGCACAACATTAACAGTAGTTTACTTATATTTCCAATGTGTTCATGCATTCAGCACTGTGGTCTTTGATGCTGGAGGATTAGAAGTATTTATTTCCATTGTTTTCATGTATTCACCACTGTGATGGCTGATGCTAGAGTATTAGAAGTATATATTTCCATTGCCCTTATGTATTCAGGACCATGGTCTCTGTTGATAAAGTATTAGAAGTATATATTTCCATTGCCTTTATGTATTTAGGACCATGGTCTCTGTTGAGGGAGTATTAGAAGTATATATTTCCATTGTTTTCATGCATCGCGCCCTGTGGACTCTGTTGCTGGAGAATTAGAAGTGTATGTGTGCTTTGTGGGGCAGGAGGGGGCATATTTAAAGGAAGACTGACTAACACAAGGAATGCACCCGCTTGCTTGAGTGATCTCTTATGGCTAATACACTTTTGAGTGGCACCTTAGCAGAGCATTATCCTCTTAAGTGATGGGCTTCACTTCATGTCCGTACTGTACTACCATTAGTCTCTGTCATATCAGCCTCTAGTTATATCACATTTAAGTTATGGAAAACAACTTTAGGTCATTTCTCAAAAAGGATAATGCTCTAGATTTATACATATATATATATATATATATATATATATATATATATATATGTGTGTGTGTGTGTGTGTGTGTGTGTGTGTATACATAGGAATCTCTCTATCTCTCTATATATATGGGTCTACTTTCTTTTATCAAAAGTACACCTCTTCGAATTCTAAAATGCTGAACTTACGTCAGTGAAAATGCAGGTTACTGAAAACGCAATTTTGCGAAACTTACTTAAGCAAATTCCTTTTGGATGTTCCAGGATCGTTTGGAAGTAGAGGTGAGGTGTTTTTTCTTCTTTATTACAGGTGTAATGGGAGTGTAAGATTTAGGGCAGTTGGTGCTTTTAGATATAGGTCACAGTACAGTGAGGATAAGGAAATGTACCCTTTTCTCCTCTGCTGTGTGATCTCAGAGTTGGTATATATAATTAGGGGAGGGGCACAGAAGTAGACCTATATATATATATATATATATATATATATATATATATATATATATATATATGTGTGTGTGTGTGTGTGTGTGTGTGTGTGTATATGTGTGTGTGTGTGTGTGCATTAAGAAGGTTGTAGAGTAGATTTTTCCAGCTGCTAGCAGTTTAGCAAGCCCCATTGTTTTAACTCTGTATTACAGGATCCTTTGGTTATGACAACCAGCTGAGGAAGAGTCAAAGGATGCACAAGCTAAGCTTCTGTTAAGGAAGCTTTACTGACTGCCAGCCAAATCCATCTATCTAAAAAAATGCATGCAAGAAAGTAGACAGAGTGGAGTGCATTTCTGTACTTTAAAAAATTTATGAAGCATCTCTCTTTCACTTCAGGTATTCTTAAGTAGCTGTTCACTTATGTTTTTTCCAAAAACGATAATTTTGAAAGAGAAACATGACAAAAAAGTTCAGCATGGGAAAGTATTATGTAAATAACATGAATCATTTTGATTTGACTAGTTCTTTTTAAAAAGATTACTTTTATTAACTCATCTGTCTCAAAACATGCATATTTGAAAGAAGACAGAGAGGTTCAAAACAGAGCAATTCTGCACCTGAAAAAAATCTAAGAAGCATCTGGCTTGTACCTTGGGTATCTTTAAGTTAGCCATTCCCTTCTGCTTTTCCCAAAAGAATGATAAGTTTGAAAAAAAAAAATTTACGTGGCAAAAGAAAAGTTCAGCAAGGAAGAAATCTTATGTAAATAATAAAATCATTTTAGTTTGAGTACGGGTGGCCGCGGTGGTCCAGCGGTTAGCATTGCCTCCTCACAGCAAGAGGTTCTCCAATTTGATCCTTGGCTGGGGTGCCATCTTTGCGGAGTCTGCATGTCCTCCCTGTGGTTGCGTGGGTTTCCTCTGGGTGCTCTGGTTTCCTTCCACATCCCAAAGACATGCTGTAGGTGGATTGGACACTAAATTGGTGTGCGTGCATGTGTGTGCCTTCTGTGGAAGGTTGGGTGCGATACTGGTAACTTGACACCGTAAAAAACTCCACTGCCAATCATGAGCGGACAGGTGATCTGCTGTGGTGACCAACTGGGATAAAGCCAAAAGAAGAAGTATTTTAGTTTGAGTAATCCTGTTTTTAAAAAAAAGTCTATTAATTCTGATAAACACATTCTCTAGCTCTGCAAAACAGCATTGAGTCCAAAGGTGACACAGTATGACCCCAACACACACACACACACACACACACACACACACACACACACACACACACACACGCACATGCACGCACACACACATGCACACACACTGCTCAGAGTAAGTACCTTTATTGGCTACTGTGTCAGGACAAGTTATTTTTGCTCTTTATAAATACGTACCTGCCAGCAGTACTGTCGACATTGATACATGATCCCTGTTTTAGTTAATTTAAATCTAACTGAGAGGTATTGTAATTGATAATGCCATAAAGTAAAGTTCTCCATTAATCTTACCCTTTCTGAGATGGATAGTTTTAAAGTATTAACCTTGTCTGGGTAAGGTAGTTTCTGAAGTTTCCAGAAGTGTCTGTGGAGGGTTTAGAAAATATGTGTTTACATATATATAGTTTAACCTGTGCCTGTGTGTAGGTATGTTTGTGGATGCGTGTGTGTGTGTGTGTGTGTGTGTGTGTGTGTGTGTGTGTGTGTATGTGTGTGTGTGTGTGTGTGTGTGTGTGTGTGTGTGTGTGTGTGTGTGTGTGTGTGTGTGTGTGTGTGTGTGTGTTCGTGTGTGTGTGTGTGTGTGTGTGTGTGTGTGTGTGTGTGTGTGTGTATGTGTGTGTGTATGCTATTCACTCAGGAGCTGTTGTGAGAAACAAGAAATATCTCCTCCTCTTTGTTTAGGGAATGTCTTTTGTGAAGAGTAGTGACACATAAGTCATGACCCAACACCCTAATAGTGGGCGATTTCAACTACCTCACCATTAATTGGGAAAACTACTCATGTACCAACTCATTTGCTCAACGTTTTCTGGAATTCATAAATTCCAGTGCCTTGGATCAACTTACCCACACCTCCACCAGGGGCAGCAATATCCTAGACCTGGTCATTACCAACATGGGTGACCGGTATTCCACACCACAGGTCAATTCCTCATTGGTCAGATCTGACCACAAGCTAATCAGCCTAGACATCCACATCCCGCCCCCACCCCCCCATTAGGGAAACCACCGTAAAAATTTCTCCAAAGCCAACTTCATGCTTCTTAAGACAGAAGTGGCAAACTTCACGACACCCATGCAGATGGACAATAGAGGTATGACTGCTGAATCCTACACGAATGCACTTTATAAGCACTTACACGACTGCATGGAACATGCTATCCCTAACAGAACCAAGATGGCATCCTCCAAAAAAAGGAAGCCAATCTGGTGGTCCCCTGCCATAAACAAACTCTACAACAGAAGAAAGAAACTGTTGCAAAAAAAGAGTAAAATCCCATGACTAGAAGAACTCCATGGTTAGCCTCAGTAAAAAGCTGAGATCCCTCATAAAATCCTCCAAAGCTAGTTATGAAAACAAAATCACCACTGATTCTAAAGACAACCAAAAAGCATTCTATAGATATGTCAAGAATCTCGATGGCAACACTCAGATCTGCTCTGAGTTACAGCACAATGGCACTAAATATACAGAATCAACTGATATTGCCAACATCCTCGCAGACAGGTTCAGTGCTAACTTTACCCCCCCCCCCACACACACACACACACACACTAAAGGGCCCATCTCTATACCGGAAGAATGCAGAGTTCCTGTAATCACAGCTGCACAGGTAAAATACACACTCTCCAAAGCCAAGAACACAGCATCCATGGGAACTGACAACATCCCAGGCTGCGTTCTACATGAACTACAGAATGAACTGGCACCCCACCTAAGCACCATGTTCAATCATAGCCTCACCTCAGGCTTTGTGCCCAATGAATGGTGCACAGCGATGGTTATCCCACTCCACAAAGGGGGAGCCACCACAGACCCTGGGAACTACTGCCCCATTAGCCTAACGAGCCTGGTCTGCAAGGCCATGGAATGTATCATCATGGAACATATAAACAAAGACATTGGTAATCTCCAAACTCTGGACCCCACCCAGTTCGGGTTTGTAAAAGGCAGATCATGTCTCCTAAACCTGACTGACTTCTTTGAAGCAGTCACCAAAGCTGTAGATGAGGGTAAGGTGGTTCATACAGCCTATCTAGATCTTGCCAAGTCTTTTGACACCACCCCCCACTCTGGAATTATAGATAAACACACTAAACTTGGTCATTACCAACATGGGTGACTGGTTGTCACAAGATGGGTTGCCAACTGGCTCACTGACAGAACCCACACTGTGAAAGCAGCAGACTCCAAATCTGACTTCAGACCAATGATAAGTGGAGTACCACAGGGTTCAGTCCTGGGTCCTCTCCTATTTGGTAACTACTTTTCTGAAGTACAGGCTAACACAGAAGATCTTTGGCTAATGTAGTCCGCAGATGACCGCAAACTAGGAGCCATAATTGAAATTCCTAATGATGTGGACATCCTACAAAAGGGCCTCACCAAGACAGATGCCTGGTGTCAAAGCCATGGCCTCAAGCTCAATGCCAAAACGTGCATTGTCATCCCCTTTGGTAAAAACTCTGTACCCATGCGCTACCACATAGGTGCTAGTCTACTTAACACTGAAAGTGTGATAAGAGACCTTGGGACACAGATGGACAGTAATCTCTCCTTTGAGAATCACATCACCACAGTAGTCAGGAAATCCTTCTACGTGGCACACCTCATCACAAAAGGTTTCTCATCCAGGGAAAAAAGAGGTTACTCATTAGACCCATTATAGAGTATAATGCCCCTTTTGGTATGTGCCTCACAAGACATCTACAACAACTGGAAAGGCCGCAGAAATACCTCACAAAGAGGATTATCGGCCTCAAATAGATGCCCTATGCAGAGCGTCTCAAAAAACTCCAGCTTTACTCCATCGCATATCGCCTACTCAGAGGCGATCTCTGCCTAACATGCAAAGCTATGTCAAACCTAGAGCTGTTGGACATGCTCCACTTAAAGAAATCCCAATCTCTCCGAGCCACATGCTCTAGGGACCTAAACCTTGTCACCACAATAAACAGAACATGCTTGAGGGATTGATTCCTGTCCCAGAGACGTCACATACTCTGTAAAAAACTACCTATTTATATCAAACAAAGCTCCTCATTAGCATTCTTCAAGAAAAATCTTGATGATTGGATGGAAAATAGGAAATTCATCCCAGGGATTACCTCTGTGGCTCTGCTCGACAGGGGCAGAGGAAAATAATTTTCTTGGGTGGCGAAAGCCAGGGTACCTTTTTGGCTAGACTTGTATAGGCCCTAGAGCCGATAGCCTAGTACATACCTATGAACCTATGAACAGAGTTCCCTAATCCTACAATATAGGATGTTTCTTATGCATTTTGTTAGTATGGCATTTTCCAATAACTTCAGTAGGCTATATTAATTGCTAAATATTTTTGTGAATACTGCTTTAGATAGTTTGCATACGGTTTTATAAATGGAGTGTCTTTTGAGTGGAGTTATACTATAGCTTCAAAGGTATTCTTTGTCTCTTGAATTAGCAGTTCAGTTTTTATGCATTTTTATTGTGTATTGATTGTTATTGTGGGATTATATGTTTTTTTTTGGTTTGTATTTAGTTCGTTTAGTTTGATCGAGTCAGGGCCATTTTGCTGTTAATACTATTTTCAGATTGACTAGTTTCAGTTAATGGTCTATTTTTTTTTGTACAGTTTTTAATTCTAATAAGAATGCATCTAAATTTTAGAGGCTGATTTAGGTTGGCAGGTTTTTGGGGGTCTGTGCGTGTGAACTTTGTGTGGTTAGTATGTAAAGTTACCTTTTTATATTGTACTGAATAGCAAAAGTGGTCTGTGTTTAATTGTTTTATTATTTTTCTATTTTTAATTAAGTGGAGGTTTGGAATAAATGTATACTTTTAGGTGAACTAGAGTGTTCTGCTGGTATCAAAGTTTATCAGAATCACAAACAGTGTGGGTGCATCGCACCTCTCCCTCCTCTGTTTTCTGTGTTGGCAGGATGGACTCTGATGCTCATTAATGATGCATATATTTAGACAAGACAATGTAAAGGACATTTCTGGGCTGCAGCAGAGACCTCAAGAACAGAAGACAGAAGTAGGTTGCAGCTTCAGGGAAATACATGCACCCACAGTGCTCATTGATTATGCTCATGTCACGATGATCATCTGTACAATCCCGCGCATACAGCAAGAAGAAATTATGTGGCAGCCTTAAAGGGCCATGATGCTTGTATGCAGATCTATTTTTGATTAAATTAAAGGTTGCAAAGGTGAAGACTGGAAAGCAGTGTAAAGGTCGAAGCAAGCAGAGTGTAGAACATAAGGTAAAGAATTAGGGAATGAGCACAATGGTGATTCCTCATATGCAACAATATTATCTTCAAATCTAAGACTAGATCTATTTTCTGCAAGCCCTTAATTAAACTCCATAGCTGATATTTCCACAGCTGCCTCACTTTTCCCCTCCCCTTTCTTCTGTCTACCAGATATCTGTATACCTCTTCCCTTTTGTGCTCTCTAAATCCTTATGTATTCTCCCTGTCCATCACTTCTCCTTCACACTGTGCCTCCCAACATTTCCCACCTGTTTTCTTTTCTCCTCCTTCTCCTGTTATTTCAATAATATTGTGTGCAAGATTTTTGAAAAATCTGTCTACTTGCAACTCGCAGAATATATTAATAACTATCACCTGCTCTTAAATGAACAGCATGGTTTCTGATGAGAGGAGCCCTTTCACAGTCACATGGTCACTTACTGATGGCATTCTCATGTCAAAGGGCAAAGGTATGTTATCTGCCACCCTTCTTATTGACCTAACAAGAGCATTTCACTTAGTCAACCATTTGTGTTTTATATTCCACAGGTTAGAGGCAGGCATTAACCCATATGTCATCCTCTGCTTTCAATGTTATGATAAATCAGCATTTCACAGCTAACTACAACTTCTGTAACTGCCAATACTCTCCTCTACTGCTGTATCTCAAGAGTTTTTTCTCCCTCTACTGCTTTTCTCTTTTTATAGCAACCAACTTCCGCAAGATCTTCCACATGTTCCTCTCCTGTTATATGCTGACAACATGATTGTCTACCATTCCAACCACAATTACAGCAAGACTTGCAATCTGACTTCCATTGCCTCTGTGATTGGATTGTAAGGAAAAATCTCATTCTTAATACCTCAAAAATTTAATCTATGCTTTTTTGTAGTAAACAGAAACTTAGCAGATCCCAAATAATTCTAAAAATACACATGATCAAAATAATTTTCTCTTAGAGCAAGTGCCCTCTTTCAAGTTCCTTGGTGTGTACTTGTATCATTCTCTCAGCTTCAATCTTCATTTTGAAAATACACATAAAAATGATTCCCTACTTTACTGGGCACAAAAATATCTCCTTTTTTCTCACAGTTCACCCCCAGCAGGAAGTAATCAGTATATGCATGTACACGGGAGGTCCAGATAGCTAACAAGAAGTAGGAGAGAGGGAAGAAGATGCTTGTAAAGTTAAGGTGCTACTTCAAACACAACCAAGTAAGTAGCTGTCCCTTTTAGGGAAGGGTTTATTTATTTTTATTCAGTTATTCATTCATTCATTCATTCATTCATTCATTCATTCATTCATTCATTCATTTATCCTTTGCTGACCAGGTTAGTCCCATATGGCTAGTGGACTCTTTTCAAGGGATATTAGAGGTGGTATTTATACTATATCTATGAACAAGGAGAGGAGCTGGTGTCAGTTGAAGGTTAGCTATGGAGAAAAAAGGATACCATTTAAAGTGTTCTTGCGGGTGACCTCTACCCATCTGAGCCCAGGGTGGGAGGCTGCACTGCATCTCTGTGAAAAAAAAACGAATGGTCTGAGACTCCAGAACGTCACATCTGCTTGCCACTATCCCTGCACTCCACTCCCCACAAGTCAGCAGAACAGGGCACTTAATTAGTAAATAAATGTCCCTGATGTGCCTAAAATGTATCTTCTGATTAGGAATGAAATTTAATAGCTCACAGCAGCCCAGTTTCATGTATGGCAAACAGCTTTCAAGCACAAATGTTTTGAGTTATTAATGATTAATATGTCTGCCTCCTCAAAACTAAAAGAAAGTATTAGAAAGTATTATATGTTTAGGAAGGGGTATAACTTATAGAAAGAAGAGAAAGTTTAAAGAAGCAATCTATGTAGTGCTTACAGGAAGATAGTACACAGGGAAGGGTACAGAATTGTGCAATAGCTACATAAAAAAGCAGGTTTGCAGTTCGGAGTTTCTCCCTCATGAGGCAAATGTAACATGCTGCATAGGCTGGGAGAGTAGAAAATGATCTCCTTATCCTCATTCTTTGAAATTGTAAGTACTCCCTAGCCTAATTATACTTCAGCCACTCCCCAACCCTAAATTGCAGTCACTCCCAATATCATCCCCCTCCCTTGAAAATCTTCCACATCTAGCCATCCATATTTATTCCATTTGTGATTCCCTTTTAAAATTCGGTCCTTTACCTTAGCACCTTCCATTATGATATATTCTATCACAGGGTGTGTTTGATACTCAAAACAAAGAGGCTAGCTGGGTTTGGTTGTATAGTTTGTTGGATACTCTCTTAATCTCCATTTGGTTGAAAAGTTTGCAGCATTTTAGGGTCTCCTTGATGTTACTGATGTCAAAGTCACTGATACCCATACTATTGACCTCACCACTCCACTGCCCTGACTGCCACATAGAAGGACAATAAGATACAATTTAAAGTGAGCAGCCCTATGACACAGAGGGTAAACCTTTGACTGTACCCTAGATTACTCATGTTTGATTAGCAACATGATGCCACAGGCACAGAGTAGTCAGGAGTGGGAGGATGAAAGTGACACAAAGGTGTATGAGCCTGGCAAGCTCTGTTCTTCATATGTGGTGAATTGCTTACTCAGGAGATTGCATGTATTCACTTTCAGACGGCAGTGATCATGGAGCTGGCAAGGTTGCTGTTAGGAGGGAGGAATTGGGATGCATTCCCAGCAATAGTATGATCAAGTAAGACCAGATGGCTTAGTGGTTAAGGTCTTCACCACCCATGCGCAAGGTACAAGGTTTGATCCTGACCTCCGACCAATGCCTGCTTTGAGTTTACATGTTCTCCCTGTGCCTCTGTGGGGTTTCTCCCATGTCTGAAAAACATGCTGAGTGTTTCCATCTCAGACTCACCAATGAATGGAGCTGTGTGCAGCAGCACAGACTCTACATGGTGCCCTATAGGGGGAAGTGTTGTACACACCAACCGCTTTACGCATCTACTGTGGTGTGCAGTATCCTCAAGATAGGAGACTGCATGCCGTAGCAGGGCTAGTCACTTGACAGTGTAAAATATGGCTCTAGGTGATTCGGTCATGTTGACTAATGTCGCCAAAAATGGGCATGGGTAGTTACCGGTGATAAGTGGGTTGAAGACCCGGCCTACACTGGCCCACACCAGCGGCCCATGCTAATGGTGGGAGGGGTATATGTGTCCCTATTGGCCAGCGTGTGCCCGCCATTAAGCCCAGCAGCCCTGGGTCAATAAGCTACTGGCTGGTCGTTGTCCAGTTAACCAGCCTGGGTTACCTGGGTTAGCTCTGTTGAGCAAAAGGTGGATGTAAAACCAACCAACCTGCAGAACATGAACTGAGAATTGCTACACTTAATTTAGGTTCACTGACAGGACGCAGCTTGGAAGTGGATGACATGATGATATGGAGGAGGCTGGAAACCTATGTGTCCAGGAAATGAGATGGAAGGGCAGTGCAGCAAAGCGACTTGACTTGGGATCCAGAGTCTACTACTCAGGTGGAGGGCAGGCTAGAAATGGTGTAGGAACTGTGGTGAGAGAGAGGTTTCAGAAGGCAGTAAGGGATATCATCAGAATTAATGACAGGCTCATGGCAGTCAGACTCCAGCATAATGATAGGGCAGTATTCATAATTGTAGCCTATGATCCACAACAGGGTTGTGATATTGAGGAAAAGAGTGCATTCAGACAGCAGTTGCAGGACCTACAAGATAAAGTAGGACAACATGAATTGGTGTTGATAATGGGTGACTTGAATGCACATATCGGGAATGACAGAACAGGATATGAGGACTGCCTGGGTCCAAATGGATGGGGAAACAGGAATAAAGAAGGAGAAACCATTCTAGACTTCTGTCTGGCAAATAGCTTGATAGTAGCCAACACATGGTTCAGAAAGAGAGACAGTCACAAGATCACATACAAGAGTAGTCAACATGCAACTCAGGTAGACTTCCTCCCAGTAAGGATAAGGCACTGGGGCAGAATCCATGATTGCAGAGTCATCGGGCCACAGCATAAACCACTAGTTGCCACAATCAGCTGCAAGCAATGGTCAGAAAAGGCTGTAAGGTCAACAGAGTCCAGGCTGAAGACCTGAAAGTTGACTGGAGAGAAAATACAACAGTTCAAGGAATTACGCAGAGCTCTAGCACCCCAAGAAGAGGAGGAAATAGGTGGAGTTGAAGAAGAATGGCAGCGGCTAAAACAGCATGTATTAGGACTACAGAAAAGATATGTGGCCAAGCCAGGTATGGAAGTAAGGTACATAAGGAAAGCTGGTGGTGGAATGCAGAAGTCCAGGAAGTCATCAAAAGAAAAAAGGAGTGCAGGAAGAAGTGGGAGACAGAAAAAACTGATCAGGCTACTGGTTAGCTAACAAAGAATCTAAGAAAGAAGTTGCAATAGCAAAGAATAGGGCATCGAAGGCACTGTACCAACTTCTGGAAAGTGACTCAGTAAGGGGCACAAATAAACTATATAAGGTTGCAAGGCAAAGTCAGAAAGATAAAGAAGATAGTCAGACACTCTTCATAAGGGTTGCTAGCAATAATCTGCTTACCAGCCCAGAAAACATCAAAGGCAGATGGAAGGAGTATTTCCAACAGCTTCTGAATGAAGAAAACCCCACAGAAGCTGTACTGCCCCAGAAATAGCCTATGATGAGAGAAGAAGAGGAGCCCATCCTAGAAGAAGTAAGAACAGCACTAAGGAAAATGAAATCAGGGAAAGCAGCAGGCTCAGATGAGGTCACAGCAGATATGATAAAGATGCTGGATGGGATAGGGGAGAAATGGCTCCTGAGGGTACTAATAGCAGTGTGGAGACAAAGACATATCCCAGATGACTGTAGAATAAACATACCCGTGCCAGTGTACAAGAACAAAGGGGGCATCCACAACTGTGGGCAGTACAGAGGCATCAAACTCCTATCACATTACATGAAAGGTCTGGAGAGGGTGATTGATAAATGGATACGCAGAGTAGTAGAATGTAAGATGGGAGATGAGCAGTTTGGATTCAGATCAGGATACAGCACAACTGACCCAATGTTTGCATTGAAACAGATACTTGAGAAGAAGCTAGAAATGAGGAGAGAGTCCAACTGGGCGTTCCTAGACTTGGAGAAAGCATATAACAAGGTCCCAAGAAAGCTGATCTGGGCAGTACTGTGATGGTTTGAAGTTCCAGAAACATTGGTAGAATTAGTGCAGGATAAATCATATACCTAAATGTGAACGAATACCTCTTCATACCTTACATCTCCTTACTCTTCCTTCTTCACTCACTCCTTTACTTCTATCAATTTCTCTCTCCCGGCTTTCTCTCTAAATATACCATAAGCCTGCTTTTCTCTCACTTTATATTGCAGTTCCTGATTGTATTATACCAACTTACCTGTAATTTCTCTATAAACTGGCTAAAATTTCTCTAAATATGGAATCATTTTCATATAACTTGTATCTATTCTTTACCAATGTTTTCATTTTATGTCTAATTTGGTATAACTATTTAAACTGTAGTTGTTTTTGTATTATTTTTTAAAGATTGTAAAATTATTGTTCTTAAATGTTTTATAATACTTTGGAGTACTCTTCTTGGGCATCCACTGAAAATGGGCTCCTACTCAGTCGGACGTCCCCAGTAATCAAATGTCGATAAATAAATATATAAATAAATTCTGACAGCACTACTGGCAACCCTTCCTTTACTTTCCTTAATAATACTAAACAGTCATTTTCAAAGAGTTACACACATTCACTTCCTCTTCCCTCAGCGCCATAACAGCCAGTCCCACTGTCCCAACTAGAACATCTCTGAGAATTAGAACTAAGAAAGGAAACAAAAAACATCTTTCTCTCAGCATCTTCTTCAGACACCTCCCTAGAATATAATACATTCACTGCAACTTTCAATCTCAGCCTTCCATGCAATGTTCTAAACCCATTTAGCTATCTTCCCCCAAATTCATTTCATCCAGTACATTTATATCAATCCACATCTCATCATATCAGAAACCTTAATATCCATCCACACAGCTCCACACCCCACTATCCTTCTTCTTATTCACACCAGCCTGCAGTTATCTACAGTTATCTATAGATGATCTGCTTTATAAACCCATTTTTGCTGTATCAAGTAGCCTATTATTCCTTCCAAGCTCCTCAACAAGACCCTTTCAGAAATCTTCACATCTCCATTTATTAATAAGATAGACATGAGTTCCCTGCATCCTCCCTTCTTTTCAACCATCAGTATTTTTACCATGGTCAGCCCACATTATCTCCTCAGGCTGCAGCCCCTCCTTCATCAAAACACTTTCAAAGGTCTCCTTTAACGATTCTATAAAAAGTCAGAAGAAAGTCTACAATTAAGAAGATCTACAAGATAAAGCAGAGCACAAGATAGATATAGCACAAACACCTCAAAAAAACCAGCACCATAGCAGTATAATTAAATATTTAATAATGTCAATCTAAAACAAATAATAACATGACATAGCAAACACATTTTCACAAACAGTTTCTTCAGGCTACCATTTGAACTTGTAAAACACCTAAATATAAAGCCATGACTATGTCACATGATAAATAACATCATCATTTAATTACAATGTACATTCTAAAATAATCTGATGAAAGTCTCCTTACTTGCCTTGCTCCTTCTGGATGTGTCGCTTCATCAGCTTTTTCAGTGACACCTTCCCATCTTAAACCTTCCTGTCATCACCTTATAGATAATGCAACTTCCAGAACTACTTGTTCTCTCCTCCTGACCTCATTTTCCCTCACCCTGTCCCTGTATAACTTCTCATCGAAATCAGCAAGTGTTTCAGTTATCCCCACCTTCTTACACTCCCTGTGAATCATTTAATCTTTCAGCACATTCATTCTCCCATCCTCCTCCTGTTAATTCAGTCTCCAAGCTAGATACTTTGACATCTCAGCCATAGGTGGCCAGCACATATCCATTCTCTAAACATTTGCCTTTACTTTCATTCTGAATTCCCATAAGTCAAACCTTTCTCCACCTCCGTCCTTGCTTGCATATCCTCCACTTCTTCCTCTTATGCCTCCTGCTCTATATAACACTGCCAGTGTACACAAAGCAACTAACAAAAATGTAGTTGGTGCTTCCTTCATAACCTCTTCTTCCATTGATGGAGAAGGTCTTGGTGATACCTGTGCATGTCGGCGAATTTATGGTGACCCTGCTAACCAGAGAGAGGGATGCCAGTGACATGACTGAACTGTCTACCAAGCAGCTGCCATACATTCACCCTATAAAGCATGCCCTTGTACCAGCCCAGCAAGAACAACTGGTAGTTCTAATGTAGAAAGCATAGGAAATTGCTGCACTTCTTCTTACATTAAAATAAAGCTTGTCCATAAGGAGTGCCAAAAGAAGCCTTGGCCCCTCTATAAATCTGACTCAGAAGAAAAAATAAGTTAATGTGGTGTGTGTCTGCTTGTTGTGCATACCACATGACTAGTGTTGACAGGTAGCATGGAAGTGTGGTGCTTATTGACAGTAGTGTGATGTTAATCTGCAGTTACATAAGCAAAGCAGACAGGCTGAGCAATAGAGAGCATTTGTGCGACCACCACACATGGCACCATGGTAATAATGGGCAAGTGCACTGTTCATACAAGATCTTAGTGCACTGCCTAGTAGTAACCACTTGGCTGTAGAATTCAGCTATGAAAGATGTGCCGTGCAGTCTGTCTACAGCTCAGCATGATTCCAAAGGTTGCAACCTCAGTAAGATGGCCCATCAAACACATGCACTGGCAGGCATGGGCCCCATAGCAAAGTGTAGAGTAGATAACGCATCGCATTGCATTGTACTTGTGATTCAGAAACATTCTCACTGTGTCATTTCATTTACATAACAACTGTGCTGCAGTGCTTATGGTAGTTTGATAAAATCTCACTTTCCATTGTGAAAACAACCATATTACAGTAAGCAACTATAATCTTTATATTTCTGAAATAGAGCAATACAACATTGAACTATAAGAGGTCTAACTGCAGGCAGAAGTTATAGTAAGGGGCAAAGGCTTATGTTAGCCATGCATTGGATAGACCCAGAACATGAGCATGTACTGCTTGATGGAGTTTTTCCTGCAGTAGTAGGATGACATAGGGGAACTGACAGGAGCTATTGGGAGGCTGTGATGATTCAGTGTACAGGGGCATGGCTGTCCCCAGTCTACCTGTGACAAGCCACATTTCCCAAGACTGCAGTGCAAGCTGTGGTGGGCAGCACCACAGAATGCTGGGGTGAGGAGAAGGAACATAGTGTGCTGCAGAAGGATGGCTAAAAGCCACAAGAAAGAGTGGGAAGAGTTCAAGCCAGGTTAATGGCACAGCATGCAGAAGTGTACAGGTGTTGACAGTCTGCTTTGGGGTCTGGTAGGCCACAGCCTACAATATATGCCTTACAGCCTGCATGTGATATTCATTTCTGTATACGTGGTGCCACTGCCTGGCATGTTGGTGAGATCTGGCCTGTGACAGTACTGTACAGCAGCCATGTTACATGTCACCTGCACAGCCAATGAGTGATCACTTCACATTGACAGGGGACAGTGTTCATATTTACAAACAAGCACTACTAAGAGATGCACCTACAAATGCATAGGTACTGACTTGGGACAAAGTAGCATTAAAAGCTGAAGAAGTTCACCCAGCAGTGACAGAGTTGGTCATATAGATATTATACACCTAACAGCAAGTGGATACTGGATAAGAACAAGGCTGACAAACCCTCCTGAGATCAAGTGCCTGGTGCATGATGGCAGTGTTGCGAATTATAATAAAAGGAAAGCACAACAAGTCCAGTGAAGGTTACTGATATGTTTCTGCAAACAAAGATGCCATTGCCAGGGACAGAATTGTGGCATGTTCAAGGGCATATGTGAGGGCCTTCTATGTCTGCACACTGATATAGCAAATAGGGACCAAGAGCAAGCATGCATGCTGATAGCAAGGGTTGACCACTTGGCATCTGTTGAGACCTTCAAGTGGTATTTGGCTTTTGCCCACCGAGGCCATGCAAGAGAACACAGGCATGGTGTCTTGTCATGGAGCAGGCCTCTATTGCTGTCCCACCTCACTCCAAAGCTTATTTCACCCATCATGTTTCCTATAATTGCCTCTATACCTAGGCATGAACATGCCCATAGTCATGACGAGTGCTCCACTGGCTCCACGGTGGGTACACTTCACAGAGCCATCCTGTCATGTTTATGCAGTTCCAGAAAATCCATTCCATCTAGCTGTATTTGTCAGGCTGCACCATGATTGAGCTGTCTGTAGGAGTGTGGCTGTCATACATCCACAGAGCCAGTGCCCATATATGTTGCCAGTGCTCCCAGGTCTCCACTGTGGTACACCCCACTAGACTAGCCATTCAAGATTGCAGAGTTCCACACCATTTGTTCCATCTGGTGATATCCAGCATGCAGCTCCTCAAAGAGGCTTTGGCATGAGCATGGCCATCCACAGTACACCAGCACCCACCTGTGGGGCCGCACCATGTATCACATACACCTTGCAATGTGTTATGCAATCTGCTGCACAAAAGCCTCCTACCACAGTACTGCAGGAATGCCCAGACTGTCCAACCAACATTCCTCTTCTGGAAGCTCAGTCATATCCCTAGAGAGTAGGCTACTCAAATCCCCTCAACCATCAAGCTATGAGTCTGGTTTCCATATCCACCTGCTATAAATAACACATCCACATTTCCATCTCTGTTAGTATTACTGCACCCTGCCACAGTGCCCACACCTGTGCAAATGATGCTGACTGTACCCTGCCCATACTTCAGAGTTGTGTGTGTTAGGTAATGTCTGATACACAGTATTGCAAGACAACAAACTGTTTTGCATACACTGAGAATAGTACTGCATGCATCAGATTATTCTATATTTTTTGTATCTTGACCCATAGCCATGGACCAACCACCACCTCTTTGCCAGTGCCGCTGCATATGACACCCACCACAGCCTTGCATACAGTTTCCAGTATAGCCAGTTCTCCCAATGACTCATGAACTACCTTCTCCTCCTTTGCTGATGATTCCATGTTTGGCATTCCATGTTGTGTAGCATGATACAAATGACAAATATTTTGCATCAGATTTCAGGAGTATAATGCAGTGCACCACCAGAGGCATCTAAACGATGGAAGTGGGCCTTCAGCACTCTCTGCTAGATCCAAGGTGTTGGAGTCGACTCCAAAGTTGTCGGAGTCATCTCTGCCCCTCGGCATTCCATGTTGTGTAGCATGATACAAATGACAAATATTTTGCATCAGATTTCAGGAGTATAATGCAGTGCACCACCAGAGGCATCTAAATGATGGAAGTGGGCCTTCAGCACTCTCTGCTAGATCCAAGGTGTTGGAGTCTACTCCAAAGTTGTCAGAGTCATCTCTGCCCCTCGGAACCTTGGCATTCAACAGCTCAGCTCCAACCTTTGCCTAGGTGAAATGTCTTTGGGGCAGATGGGACAGAAACATGGCTTCAGGGCTCCATTAGCTTACTTCTCCCCAGAGTGTTCTGTTTTTGAAATGGTGGAGAGATATTTCTCTGCTTCTGCAGGACAAACAGTCTCTCCCCCCAGGATCTCCCTTCAGGATCTCATGTGTCTCTGCACTTTGAGCCTCAACATATGACTTCACAGGAACAGCCAGCCCAAACTCTCCAGGCTACTCAGCAGGGTATCCCCATCTGTTCTGATACTTCTCCTGAGTATCCCACCAAAGAAGTACCTCAGAAGAGAAAGTGCAAAAGGAGTCTCTTGAGTTCCCCACAGGAATCTATCACTGAGAATACCAATTTCAATGAAGGGGAAGGATCTCCAAGATCACCACTGAAGATGTCTCATTTGAAGACATCCTAGAGATCCTTAAACAAAGGGGTGATTGGTCCTGTGACAATCCTTTTCCAGAAGAATCGGTATTCATGGAGGCATTTGGCCCTTATACCTCCTGGGTGACTCCACCTGCTGATAAGCTCATTAATTTTATCTCTAAGCAGTCATGGTAAGTGTCTGACTCATTTGAACCTATCCTCAAGAGATCAGATTGGATTCTGGCACCACCTGCAGGAAGGGAGTCCTGCAGGAAGGGAGTTCTAGAGTAAGGGAGTATCTGAAGATGCTATGGTTGTGGCAGTGGCCACAAAGAAGGAACTTGCAGAACAGAGTTCCATGTCCATCCCCCTAACAGAGAGTCTAGGACTTTGGACAGACTCATGGAGCATGTCTGTGCTTCAGCAATGTTTGCCCTCAGATCACTGAAATACTTAGCACACTTTACAAGACTCCAGAGGGACTTGATTAAGGAACTGTCAAAATCCATTTCTGGAACCAGTACTGCTGAGACTCAGGCTTCTGTGGCAGCCCTTCTCTCCATTTCAAATTCATCCATGAGGCTTATCTCAAAAGCAGCTGATGGTACCTCAAGGGCAGCTGGTTCAGGATTTCCATTAGAAAGCATACCTAAATGCGCTTGTGTGACTTTGTGGAGCCCTTCAAGTCCTCTTTCATCAATGCTGTTTTTGACAGAACTTCTTTATTTAGCCCCAAAGTGAAGGCCACATTCTGCAGGTGCAGGCAGGATGGAAAAATCCTTTCTGCAGTGGGAGTATGTTTTTTAACTCCCCCAAAGGTTTTTCTCTAGGAACCAATGGGGAGGATGAAAAATGTGGTTCAGAAAATCCCAGGGGCCTTTTCACGATCCATATGTTGATAGTTCTCCCCAGAGGCAGAAGAGGGAACTCAAATGGAAGACGCTGCCCACGTGGCAGAGGTGGCCCACAAAACCAAGGGTCTAGAGATTCTTTTTCTGACAGACTCTATCAGCACTCCTGAAATTAGGCCCAATTGTCCCCCTCTGTAGGCAATTGGGAGTCATTTATATCAGCATCAGACAGCCTGACTTGACATCACAAAAATGTGTGGGTGCAAAAGATTATTTACAGAAGTTATATAATTCCCTTTTCCCTTCCACCTCTATCATCATGCAAATTTCCCAATGTTCTCCTCAATCAGATGAAAACAGCAGCACTAGAAATACAAAAGCTGCTAAAAAAAAAAGAGTCATCCAATAGGTCCCACCAGACCAGATAGAATCCGGAACTTACTCAAGATTCTTATTAGTGCCAAACAAGATAGGGGATTGGAGACTATTTTTGGATCTCAGTAACTTGAACAAATCAGTTCCACACAAAAAGTTTTGCATGGACACAGTTCGGTCCATTTTGCCCTTTTTGGGAAAGGATGACTGGATGTGCTCAATAGATCTTCAAGACATGTTCTTTCACATAAAAATGAACAGACAGTCCTGAAGGTAGTTATGCTTCTGGCTGGGAGCCAGTTATTACCAGTTCAGAGCTTTACCCTTTGGTCTCACCACAGCCCACAAGGTATTCACCAAATGCATGGCAGTGATAGCAACTCACTTGAGACTGCAGGGATTCTGAGTGTTTCCAGATATAGATGACTGGCTCATTACTGCCCTGACCAGGCATCTACTCATAAGACCAGGAAATCAGGTAGTCCAGACTTGTTCCTTCTAGGAATTACCATAAATTACAGCAAATCTCAGCTAGAATCTTGTCAGATACTGAAGTTTATAGGAACACTTTTCAACATGGTTTCAGTAACAGTTTTTCTTCTGCAAGAGTGCAGACTGTTAGATTCCAGGTCAAGAAGATAATTCACAGTACAACAATTTCAGCATGATTGATTCTATAAGCCTTAGGATTAATGTCAGTCGTCATAATTTTAGTTCCTTTAGTGAGATTCCACATGAGGATTCTTCAATGGCTACTAGCAATGGAATGATCAATTCATTATCAATGCATGTAAGTCCAAATAAAAGTCACTCAAGCATGCAAAAGGTATCTCTGGTGGTGGATTTGATCAGATTAAGTTCTTCAGGCCCGTCTTTTCATTCTCCCTCAGCCCAAGTCCATAGTGACCACAGATACATCCCATATTAGATGGGGGGCACTTTCTGGGGAAAAAGTCTAAGGCACTTCACCCCCCCCCCCCCAAACAGGTCAACATGCATATCAGCTCTTAGCATTGCAAGTATCCCAAGACTCCCTTTTGTCAGGAAAGATTGCTACTCAAATAAACAATATATTGGTAGTCTGGTACAGAAACAAACAAGTAGGAACCAGATCTAACCCTTGTGTTGAGAAGCCCTCAAAGTGTGGCAATGGGTGATCTCTTGCAATCTCTTTCGAATAGCAACACACATCCCAGGGAAGTCCAGCATGGTAGCAAACAAGCTGAGCAGGTGCATTCTACTACCTCACAAATGGCCTCTCAACAGCAAAGTGGCAGAAGTAATGTTCCATCGATGGAACCAGCCTTTCTGCAATCTTTTTGCTCTCCCCTAAACAACAAGTGCAGCAGCTTCTTTGTTCTGATTGCCCCACCGAGGGAATTACCAAGGGAAGCTATGCTCCATGATTGGCCCCACAGACTCCGTTATGCTTATCACCTGACTCCCTTGATCACCGAATTTCTGCAGAAAGCTGCAAGGTTGAAGAGCAAAGTCATCTTCATTGCACCTTATTGGCCTTGACAGATTTTGATCCTCTTTCTTTTGTCCAATCTAGTCTACCAACCTTAGATTCTGGATCCAATTCCAGACCTCCTGTCTTACCTGATTTGATGATTCATCCGGATATCTTAAACCTAAAGTTGACAGCATGGTTTCTCCACTTCCTTTAATAGCCAGACAGCCTATGCTGTCTTCCCTTGTCTGTATTACACCTTTATCTTGCCATAAAACTTCTATGATGAAAGTTTACAGAAGTAAGTGGAAGAGGTTTGTTTTTTGGGCACATCAGAAACATATTGACCCTTTTTCAGTCCCTGTACAGTATGTGCTTGAATTTTTGGCAATGATTTTTAATGACAAAGCTAGCTCTTCAACTATTAGAGTTTAATTGGCAGCAATATCTAACTTCCATATTGGGTTTGAGAAATGTTCCCTGGCTTCATCTAAGCTTTGTAAGGCCTTCTTGAGAGGCATTCTTCTAGACCCTCCTCCACCGTGGGACTTGAATTTAATAATGCAAGCCTTAACTCATTCTCCATTTGAACCAGCAGCAAAATGTGATCTTAAATTTCTGACCTGGAAAACTATTTTTCTAGTGGCCATTACCTATGCTAGAAGAATTTCTGAACTTCAAGCATTATCCTCCAAACCTCACTACTTGATTTTTCATAGGGATAGGATAGCATTAAGAAACAACCCTTCTTTCCTTCCTAAGATGGTTTCTGAATCCAGCATCAAGCACTTTATTAATCTACCTGTCTCCTTTCCAAAATTTGAAAACAAAGGAGAATATATGTTGCACTTGGTGGATGTTCCTAGACAGTTACATTTCTACTTGCATAGAACAAAATAATTTAGAAAATCTGATCAACTATTTGTCTCCTTTGCAGATGCCAAATTAGGTCAATCAGTTATAAAAGTAACCTTGGCAAGATGGCTTAACAACTGCATATCTTTTGTCTATAGTAAATTGGGTATTTCATTATCAAAACGTTTAAGAGCCCACTAGACTAGATCCATGGCAACTTTGTCAGTGCTTTTATCCAGGCATTCCATGGATGAAATATGTGCAGCTGAAAATTGAGCTAATCCTCATATCTTTATTACTCATTACAAACTAGATCTGGTCTCAAGAGGAAGAGCAGCCTTTGGCTCAACCATGCCAGGAATATCCTTCCTTAGCATGCACCTGGGATTTCAGGTAGCTGGGGTCTCTGTCCCAACTGTTGAGGAATGAAAATGAAAATTGACAACATCAGAGAAAGAAGTTTTATATTCACCATAATGTTCCATCTGTGTTGTCCATTTTCATTCTTGCTCAACTCCCTTCCTACCAACCCTCAACCATTCAACAATGATTTCTGGAAGAACAAGAGTTTTAAAGGACTCCTGTGGTCCTGCCATTGAGCTCCAGATAATGGCTTTCTGTAACCAGAAATTGATAGTAATATTTCTTACTGATTTTAATCTAGTGAACAAGATCTGAGATATGCTAGGGGTTGGTATATTGTGGGTAAGGGAGAAGCTCGAGAGGTTTATGGTCACCATGAGCTAGAGTAATGGCCAAGTCAGATCCAAGGATAGGATCTGAATCCAACTGTTGAAGAAGAATGAAATTAGCCAACACAGATGGAACATTATGATGAATACGTAACTTCTTTTTTGTGCTGCTTCTTCAAAAAATAGAATTACTTGTGAACCACATAAATGATTTCTGTCACCTCATACTTTGTTGGATTCTGTTAAGATTAATCTTCTCATTGAGCACACTAGAAGGTGAAGACCCAGAATATCCAATAAGATAAGAAACTCAAAGTCAGTGGCAGCACCATATGCACTGAGATGGCAATTATAGGCTATGGTAACTGTGGCATTTTCTTAATCTTTGCAGTCACTTATGAGATTATTTTCATCAAGGAGAATCAGGACTTGTCATCATACTTTAAAGGTGGGCCCTTACATCTATTAACACAGCCTTAACAGGAAACTCCCTACATCAGAATGGAATCATTCAAAAATGAGTAAAGTAGAATATTTGACTTGTTTATGCATTAATTCCGGCTAACAAGTTGATTTCTTTGTTGGCACTATTACATAGAGTGTATAAAAGTAATATAAGGTACCTTAATTATTAACACCTAGGTGGTGTGGGATGTCACACCTCTAGTAGCCTACACACATTTTGCATTCAAACTCAGTACACAGCAAGTGGCTTCCATGTACACAAGTCCCTTTAATTCCATTGAAAAACTTGATAAAACACTTAAAAAATTACCACAAAATAAAAAGCTAAATGGTTGAGCACCAGTTGACAGGTATATCAGCAGACAGCACACAATCTTCAAGTCAGGATGGACTTTTACCCCTCTCTGGTGACAATATGAATTTAACTTTATTCATTGAACAGCTCACACAAACCTTGTCGCAAATTAATGATTGACTGGTGAGACAAACTGTAGATCTGAGGTACAGCAACAGCCTGGCCTCAATTCGGTGGACACTGTTGATGTCAATGAATTGAATACATGCAGTTCGTGTGTTCAGGACATTTCTTCTATTAGTTTGGTCAGCAAATGGCTTGATACAATTAATGGTGTCAACACCAAGAACTACGTGCTGTCTTATGATGGGGGATACCTCTCTTTACTCGAGCAAACTAGTGAGCTGGAGAAGTCTTTGTTTAAGTTTAAATCCTTACAGTTAGACAATACATTTTTGGTGGAAAGTATAAAAGGACACATGTCCCAAAGGGACTGAGGATTTGGAAATTTCCTCAGGAAGTTGAACTTGGATCTTGATTTCATGCTGAACTTCTGGACTTTTTTGATAGAATTGGTTTGGAGTTCACATGATTAATTATTAAAGAAAATGAGAGATGTTTAGTCAAAATTAAGGAGAACATCAACAAATTGGTGGACTCTGTTACCTCAGACATTGAATTTGAGAACCACAAATCAAGGTATAATAAAACTTTTGAGTCCATAGAGGTGAAGTTGATAGCACTGAGAAATAAAAAGGAGAAGAAATTATTAAGAGACAATCGTGATTATACTAACAAGAAGGTGTACCCCCTCCCTCATAGTAGGTTGAATAAACATCTACAAAGCAACCTAAGTTGTGATGGGACTGAATCAACTGTAGTATCTGATTGGGAGGCTTCAACAACTGAAAATAGTGCCCCTTTAGGTGCCCCCCAATTAAGAGTTTCTGAGAGATTGACGAAGAAACAAGGGTCCAACCAATGAAGAATGGAGAATTTCAAGGGAGGCCCCAGGAATAGGAGGAGGAGTCATTGGCAACACAATGGAACCAATTGGAGGAAATTCCACCAATAACATATGTTGAAAACATGAAAATAACAAATTATTTAAATTTCAAGATCTGCAATTACACTGATGTGGTTGTGGATCCAGCTTACCATCATTTATTTTTTGGAAGGGTTTAGCTTCATTCCAACCAATAAAACTACAATAGAAGAGACTCTTATTGATTTAAAGTTGTTTTCCAGGAAACTGAATTTTCAAATTTTGTTTGCTGATAAAGAAGAACAATCAGGAACATCTAACACTTTGAGGAGGAAAGGTGTGGTAAATCATCCCCTCCACCCTGTCATTTATATGTTTGAAAGGTTGTGTGAGAGAGATCTTAGGGATCTCCTGAGTAATAAGAACCGTGGTCGATTTTACAACCTTACGGAACAAGATAAAGTGGTTTTGAAAGACATTAGGTCTAGAAGTGATATTTGTTGTATGAAACCAGACATGTGTGGAGGTTTGGTCATGAGTACATATGACTACTCAAGACATTTACACAACATTTTGGCAGATTCTGAGGCTTATTCAGCTGTGTCCCTTAATGAAATCAACATTGCTTATAGGGGCATTATGGTTATGTTGGATGAGCTGTTGTTATTTGATGTCATTTCTCAGGATTTGTACAACTGTTTGAGGGTCCCAAATCTGGTGATATGAAAAATTTTTGGTATCCCTAAGATTCATTCAGATTTATATGACCCACCAATGAGACCCATTGTGGCAGCCAGAGGGTTATGTACAAAGCTCCTGGCCAGATATATTGATTATGATTTAAAGAATGTTTTGGTGGACCATAGACATATTGTGAAAGATTTGTGGGACCTAGCTGACAAATTACGTGACATTGATAACATTCAGGATTATGTTTTTGCAACATGTGACATTAAGGGTCTCTTTTTGGTGCTTCTCCATGAATTGGGTCTGACATGGTTTTCAGAGATTATTAGCAGATTTGGTCAAGTGCCAGCTGTGGAGTTAGATTTGCTTAGATTCTTTATGGAGACAGTACTTGATAATAATTATTTGTCATTTGATTGTGAGTTCTTTAAGCAAACAGTAATAGTAACGATGGGGGCTGCATGTGCCCCCATTTTTTGCGAACACTTTGTTGTTAAAATGGGAATTGGATACAATGTCCAAACTCCCCCTATATGTGAACTGTGTAGCCTATTTCCATTTTTTAGATGACTTACTGATCATCTGGAGGGGGATCACAGCAGCAGTTTTTAGATTTTGTAAGGGAATTAGAGGGCACCACCAACTTTTTACATTTCACTTGGAAGGTTGATCATTATAAAATGAACTGTCTGGACATTGAATTGGTGTGATCAAGTTTTGATGGGCTGGACACTAGTATTTATAGGAAACCCACCTATTGTAATTTCAATTTTTTCTTGTCCAGTTGTCACCCTTTTTTTCAAAAAAGGGGAAAGTAAGGAGCCAATTGATCCATGTGTCCAGACTAACTTCTGATGGTTCACATTGTCTAAGAGAGTTTGCGGTGTTGATGGACATGTTCCGTGAATGTGGTTATCCTGACCCGGTCTTGTCTTCCCTTCATGATGAGATCTTGGCCAACAGAATGGCTGGAGGCTCCTATGCACCAATTATTAAATTTGGCTTACAAGGTGCCATGACATCCCATTCTGAATCCAATTTTGATACCAGTCCCAACATGGTGCTATTTTACACCATGGATGCTAAGGACATTAAGCAGGTTATATGTAAGAATTGGTTTATTTTTCAGCACCATGATGAGACAAAGAAATTATGGATGAGCCAGCCCACTTTTTCATAAAAAAACTAATTTAATATTAAAAATCTGTTAGAGAAACCACTGGTGTGTCAAGAGAGGAATGGTGTTGTGATAAGAAAGAAGTGTGGAAGGTGCAATCAGTGTAGGTTTATTGAAATTCAATACACTGGGCAGATTTACAAAATAATTGGTAAAAGCTTGAGAGGCGGAAGGATTAATTGCCTGTCAGAGAGAGTGGTTTACCTGGCTTGATGTAACACCTTTTCAATGTTCTGTGTGGGGAAAACTGATAATGCCTTGAATCATAGAATATATCAACACAACTACAGTATCCAACAGAAAGACAGTAAAAGTGCATTATTTAAGCATTCCATTTTATGTGTTGATTTTCGGTTCTTTGTTTTCTCTGTGATTGAGCAGATCAATGAGGGAGCCTTTGTGGGTTATTGGCAGACAAGACTTTTGAATCTTTATTTATTTTGGCAGCTAAAATTGGATGTCAGTAATCCCCCCTGGTTTTAATGCAAACATTTTGATTTTAAGGGAGTTAAAGTTATGACCCAGTAAACTTTGACAGTGTAGCTCAGAAGTTAGAGCACTGGTTTCATAAACCAGGGGTTATGAGTTCAAATCTCATCAGCCTGTTTGACTTTTTCACTTGACTTTATTGTCATTGGGTAAAATCTTACTGTTGCCCATATTATTATTAGTCCTTGTGGCCGCTTTTATTATTGGTTATCAGAAGTATCATGATCACTGGTTATATTACTGCTAGTAGATTTTTAATAGGGAGAATGTACTCCTTATTTAAATATTAGTTTCGATTGGTTATTTTTGAGGGGTGTGTGTTTTTGATTTGATTGGTTATTTTTGAGGGGTATGGTTTTGAAAGCTTATTTTAAGCTTATTGTGTTAGTAGCTAGCAGTTCTGAAGATGTTGAATTAACAGATGAAAGTCTTCAACCATTTAGCTTTTATTTTGTGGTATTTTTAAGTGTTTTATCAAGTTTTTCAATGGAATTAAAGGGACTTATGTATGTGGAAGCCGCTTGCCGTATACTGAGTTTATTTGGATTGTGGTTTTATATTCAGTATCTGGGTTTGGTTCTTACAACTTGCATTCAAGAGCATTTTCTGCAAAATAAACTTAGAAAGTATAACATAGATAAATGTAAATATTTTGTGAACGATAAATGCTATTAAAAGTGTACAAATAGCAATACTATTAGTAGGAAGTATTCTTTACAGTGGTAATAGTCAATACATTCATAGTCCTTCCCATAAATACTGTAATATATTATAATGCACACAAACCCCAAATTATAGTTTTTTTGTAAACTTTCACAAAAAAAATATATCTTGGATATTGTACATCCTAGACATAGACTGTTAGAACAGTTTTGTTAACCAGGCATAAGCTTTCACATGACACAAAATTCCTTTAAAAGTGCAGGTTTACTGAGACATTTACAGAAATATGAAAATATATGGTTAATTGCATAATTAACAAAATAAATAATACTGGATATCTTTCAAGATGTGCAACTTACAGTGCAAATATTAAAGACAGTTTTCTTTCACAACATCTAAGATTTCGCTTAATATCACGCAGCAGTTTGTAAGTCACTCAGTTTTTGAATTATTAAGTACATATGGAAATATTGCTTATTTTCGTAATTATTAACAAGCAACTAGCAATATTTCCAGTATAGTCTGGCATAAACCAGCATTGAAAGTGAATTGTCCTTTCTCCCACATTGGTGTTTCGCACCATATACCTCAATAACGTGCAGGGATTTCAGTTGTAAAAATAATGAACATACATATGAACATATGAATAATAAGTGGTAAACAAAGATTAATTTCTCCATTGTAGGACATCCTAGACTAACAAGCTTACTGTCATTTAGTTAATAACACCTTGCCCTTTCTAAGGCTGCCTGCTATTTGCTGGTAAGTCATTTAGTTAAAGAAGCCAGACCTAAAAAAGTTCTGGACACCATAAGGCGGTATGGGTGTGAACTGAAGTACACAATAAAGGTATTTTAGACTTTAGTGAGTAAAAGAGTCTTAGTATAAAGGAACATGAGTCACATAGCTTGGTGATGTCAGTCTGCGGGAAGCTCTTGAACTGCAAGCAGCACTTTTGTCAGAGTTGTAGCTAACTATTTTGGTACCCTCTGCTGCCCCCTGATCTGACAAACCCTTACGTTTAAGTTGAGAAGAGCAAAAATAATCTACTTCAAGACTTAAAAAAGTTGTTTCTACTTTTAAACTGTAGCAACATGCTTGCTGCAGTTCCTACCACACCAGAAGTCCTAAAGAGCTTCAGTCCTGAATACAAAAAAGTAGTATCAGCATCCATATCTGTATTGGCATTTAGAAATGTCAGTACAGAAACAAATTCTAGAACTGCATTAATGACTGATCTATGTCTTCCTTCATGCTTGATAACACCTTGGACCTGGAGCGGCTGTCATCTTCATCCTATTCTAGCTATGCCTCTGTTCTGGGTGTATGAGTATGTGTTTCCTGCTTTCCTGTCTTGAATACTGTATATTTTTTTTACCAAATATGGTGTCAGAAATTAAGGCACTGTATCCTATATTGTAACAAAAGAAGAAATGACACTATGGCATAGGGTGCCAGAATGATCCATGTTTTGACAGTGAAAGCTGTGTTTTCATTTTACTTTGACTTATTTTGGGGACATGCTGCTTTTGAATGCTGACATATGCTTTGTACCTGAAGTGAAACTGAACAAGTCATACACTATTTTACTCTAATACTAGTCCAATTGAATGCATTTTTAAAGTATGTTTGCTAAATTATTTTTAGACAGTCCAATTCCGAATCTCACTGCCAGCATTTTTATTCTCACACTTCCCTAAACCACCAATATATTTTCACTTCAATATTTGGCCCTGGGTGACAACTCCACAGCCACCAACATGTCTGAAATTGCATAGAGACCTCTCAGAAAACTGCAAATTATAGATTTAAAATATTAAACTGTAGCTCACTAAAAGTGAATGTGCACACAAGCCTGAAAAATACAGTGTGTAAAACGTTTCTTGGTGTGCCAGGCAAGAAAGCAATCACAGTATTTAACACTTTTACATTTAGAGTGGAACAGAGAGAAACAGACCTATAGTTTTAAACATTAGGTTTTCTGTATAATGCAAACAAAATAATTTACGTGAGAGATATTTTTTACTAGAACTAATAGGGCTCAGAAGGCAATAAACACTTATGTCACCGAACTTAAACATAGAGTACATGACTATGAATATGCTGGCTTAGATGATTTATTTATAAAGGAAATAACTGTCTACAGAATCAGAAGTGAGTGGAGGAGAAAACCACTGAGAGAAGCAAACAACACTGGAGAAAATCATTGATGTAAATAGAGTGAGTTATATGTTGAATATGAAATTAATAGCATTACAGAGGACTTGACTGTGCAAAGTAACATATGAACATGAAAGTGATGTGAAAACAAAGTTTAAAATTGCTTCAAATAAAATCACAATTGTGTGTGACTGGTTGGTAATCAAGATGGTAACAAATAAGTTTACAGAAACTACAGTCAGATCAAATGTGGCTGTACATGTGAAAAGGCACAAAATAAAGCCTGAAATCAGGTCTGTATACACTGTGTGGGGCAGTAGCACTTTAGCTGAGACTGTAAGAAATGGAAACAAATGCTGTAGCAAGAGATTAATGTTTTAGAGAAATAGGAACAGTCAAAAGTAGAAATGCTTATTGGTACTTGGACTACAGTTTGCTACACATACTAAATGCTCCCTGCCATACCACAGGGTATTCAGTGATTGCCAAAATTAACAAGTATTCAGTCCAAGCTACTTTAGGGAAAAGTTTATTTGTGCTATGAAAAGTTATTGATTTAAGTCAGGACACTTTCACTTAAGGTGGATACTGGTGAATGGTGCAATTTAATGTCATGATCCATCTCAAATGCTGTTCTTAAACAATGCTTTTTACAGGTTCACAAGCATCATATGGTTATATGCTGGGTGAAGACTAAAGCCATTTTTTTTAAATGTTGTTGGTGTGTGTTCATAAAATTTGAAACGTATGAGCTGTTATTCCAGACAGTCACACTGAAAGTCCTATTAAAACAACATATATTCTGGGCAGACATGCTTGCGTTTCACTTAGAATAATGTACACTTTCAAGATAGTGCCGAATAAAAGTAGTTAATTCCTGTAACAAAATATGAGAAAAATACAAACCAACCACATCATGCAGCCTATTGATATGTGATACATATGAGACAAGATACGCCTAGGTTGTCTGCAAATGTGGAGGAATACCAGCCTAGTGTAAAACATGTGCTAAGGCATATGGAGTAATTGTGAGTCACTATTAAATGGAGAGAACCAACACAATAATATGGTAATAGTCATGTAGTATGGACAAGGTCAGAATATATATTGATGCACGAGATCTTAACATGTAGATCAAAACATAGCATTATTTACTTTTAACTGTTAAAGAGTTAATAGCTAATGCAAACCAAGAGCTTTTGTAGATCAAGATGGATGGACCCAGTTCTAAACTTTGTGCTTTTAATACTCCTTTAGGTCACCATAGATTACTGAGGCTACTTTTCTTGGATCTCATGAGCTCTCCAAGGACAACAACAAAATAGTACTTGATGGAATGGATGGTGTAGTCAACATAATAGATGACATTGTGTTCTGGGGTGTTGTAAAGCAGGACCCTGATAGACAAATGAAGTTGTTGGACAAAATGATGTCTTAGGGTTTGAAATTCAGTAAAGCCAAATGGCAGATATGTATCACTTCTTTGTAACATAGGGGACGTCTATTGGCAGAAAATTGTCTTCACTCAAATGCTGAAAGTGTTAGAGCTGTTGTGCCCTTCCAGACACTTACTCATAAATCATCTGTTATATGAGTCTTGGATATGGTATGGTACCTATCTATGTTTACACCTCACTTGTCAGAAATATCAATACCACTTAAAATGCTAGAAAGTGATGCAGTATGGTATTTGTCAGCAAATCAAGAAAAGAATCTAGTAATCACAACATCAACTTTCAGATATTATGATGTACCCTGCTTAGAAAATTACATGTTGATGGTATTCATAGTATCATAGGAGGTTGCTACGCTATTGGCTGTAAGGCTTCTACAAGCCTAGCCATATTATACCCTAGTTCCCTTATGGACCAGGATATATAGTCTATGTTTGCACGCAAATCTAAGATCAGCACCGGCTGCCTCTGTCTAAGAGGGACATAGGTGAAACCCCCTGTGTAAATTTATGGGTTCCCATCCAGTTGTTCAGGTTATCCTTAAATAGGGTCATTGAGGAGCTCTGTTTTACATGAAATGGGAGTTTGTTCCAAAGGAGTGGCAACCTCTGGGAGACATATCTGTCTCTCCAGCATATCCTGTTAATATCACAGGCTAGGTTAAGATCCCTAGAGAGAGTGAATCTTGTCCCATTGGATTTGCGGATGTACAGCAGCTTCATCAAGGAAGGGTCTGAGACTGGTCTGTAGGCCAGGCACAAGTCAGCTCTAAGCAGTGTATATGATACTGAGTGAAGTGATAGGGTCTTTAGTCTGTCTGTGTCAGTCATGTGCTGTAGACCCTGAAGTTTCTTGGGGCCTATTCACAAAGGGCTGGGTGGAACTCAGTTAATGGAGGGCAGACCTTTAGCTAATGTACCCTGGGTGTTACCAGATGCTCACACATGTTATGCACAGATATAGAAACATTTGCAATAGTCTTTGTGATATTTGCAGCAAGAGTATTATAGTAGAATCTAACAGAAATATATATGATAATGCATTTTAAAAAAAATCTCAGCATAAAATACCAGCACATCTTTAAAGGATACTGTTATTCTTATAGACATTGCATTTACAGTACAAACCAGGGAAGCTGATATATATTATTTATACTCTAAGCAGGCCTCATCTGAATGAGTGCAAAGAAGATCCATTAAAAAGAGACTTAGAAGTACTGTGGACTGTATCACACTTACTAGAGACAGCAGATAAACAACAACAGCTGAAAGCTCATACTAGAAATGACTTAAAGCTACAGTTGTTTACAGATGTTATTAATGCAGGATGGTATGATGAGATAAAGGTGTTACAGCCTGTCTTAAGTCTATATTTTTTATTTTAAGAACATTGATAATGTGGTCATTCCTTATCAGTTATATGAATAGTACATTAGCAAAAATGCACAAATCACACCTGTGCATAACAGAATGCAAAAAAAAAAAAAAAAAAAAAAAAGAGCATGTGGTAGCATACTCTGACCAAATATCAGCAGTTAATTCAGGAGTATAGGATGTGTAGCAGTTTCAAAAGCGATAACCAGAAGGAGCAACTCATACCACCTGATATCCATTCATTACCGTAGTTGTAACTGAGAGTGACTTTACTACAATGTGCACTGTTCTTATGTATTTAAGCAGTATACCAAGCAGTTGTGCAGTTGGAAGGTATCACTAGCCAGTCACTGGTTAATGTCCAGATGTCTGTATTTTCTCAACATGGTGTTTTGTAACAAGAATTTGGGGATTTTTTTCAAAGCAATGAGGATTCACCCATATCACAAAAAGTCCATGGTACTCACAATCAGACTGAAAGGATGGTTCAGACAATACAGTCAATTTTACTGAAAAATGAATACTCGTGAAAGATTGTTTCTTTGCTATTTCTTGAATACAGAAATGCTCCATTACAGTCTGTAGCACTATCTCCACTGAAGTTTATTATGGGTGGGAGACAAATCAAACTTCCTATATTGTTTTCCTTGTTAGATCCTGAAAGTAGGCAAACAGCAGTAGCACAGCTGCAAGCCAAACAAAGAAACAAAAATGTATAAGAATATTGTGAGAAATCTTACTATCTTATTTTAGCAGAAGCTACACTACTTGGAAATGCCAGTTTTCTGAGATCACATCTACTACAAGATGAAGACATGCAGCTGTATCACAAAAATAGAGCATATCTGCTGATCATGTCAGAAACAGAGATTTGCTTAGGCTTATTGGTATCAAATTAGATAGAAATTAGAGGACGGCATTCTAAATGTCCACCCTTAATTTTCCAGTGATGTGTTATATTCTCACCATTCGTTCACTCAGGCTTCTTCCTAGCCTGCTGCTGCTGCTCTCTGTGGAAACAAATAGACCAATGATTGTCATAAAATGGCCATTCACTGATACGTACTCTGTATATGGTTGTCTCATTAAGAAAACTCAAATTCCAGAGCTGCAATTAGTAAAGTTTCAGATGTATGCAAAAATATTATGATTGTACATCACATGATTCTCATAGTTATAGTGTATCATAGGCTATTGTCAAGAATAAAAGTATATTTTGCATTGAGTGTGTAATGCGTATTCAGTAACACAAAAATGTTACAGCCAGTGTATGTGATTAGTATAATATGCCTTTAAGAGCCTTAGAATAACAAGTGTGAGTTATGTGACTTTGAGGTTATGTCAGTCTTGTCTTAAACTTGGGAGCTACAAAGCAGCTTATGTTTGTGCATCTTGTTTTTCTTCTTCCTCCTATCCAGGACTGTTTGTAATCTTCTGAGCAGTGCCAAAGTCTGCTCTTCAATCTTTCCGTTAGATCTGCTAGTCCTCTCCCCTCCTGCACTTTTACTAGCTTATTAATTTAGCACTTTACCACACTTCTTGTAGCAATTATTGTACCATGCAAAAGTGCTACCAGCACTAAACGTGCTACAAGGAAACAGCTCCAGGATTTATTAATGCCAACCCCTCCAGGCATGTCTAAAGGTCAGTTCCCTGTACTTTCTCCTATTAACCTGGTGAATTTGGGCATCCTGAGGCAATGTAGCAACTGCCTCATGTACACTGACAACCCTCTCCTCTTACCTCCCAGCACTCAGACTTGTGAGAGTTGCACTTATCTATCCAAATTGGAAGCCACGCACTCTCCAGCCAAGACCGGAATAGCTGGTCAAGAGGAGAAGGTCAACACTTGCACCACACCGCATGGAACACATAGCCCTCCAGAACACACCCAAGTACTGCCTTCACATAAAAACACAAACCACACACCCACCTTTGCGGAGGCTCTCAATAAAAATCTCCAAGGCAGAAACACACCTGACCACCACAACACAACACTAATGATGAGACACATAACTCTCCTAAACAGTGTGCCACTCAACCAAAGCCCCTAAGGCAAAACAGCATGCCCAACACACTAGTCATAGGTGACTCGATAGTGAGGCACACTCATGTCCCACTCACTAGGTTGAATAAGGAGAAAGTAACAGTCTGCTGTCTGTCAAGTGCCAGGATCCACCCATAATGCATGCACTCAGGTCCCTCAACAACAGATACTAATATGACTCTGTCATTGTACCGTGGGTGTGAATGACCAGAACATACCTTCCTGGACTACATGAAAAGAGACATGGAGGAGCTCTGGGATTATGAGTCCAGAATTTTCAGAAAAGAAACCTTTTCGAATTCTTATCTGCACTATTCAAGTTCGCACCCCCCACACCAGAAAAGAAGTGTTATAAAAGGGCAATTTGTGCGCTTGTGTAGAATGACTTCAGATGATGCATGTTATAGTAATGAGGGTAAAAACTTGAAAAACATGTTCTTGAACAGAGGTTACCCTGAAGAGCTCATTGATAGAGTTTCTAAAGAAGTCAGTGACGGTAGGAAGGATAGGTTTGCCCCTGTATTGGGTAAAATTGAAGGTAGTATACCTCAACAGGATGCAGATAAGAAAATAGATGGTTAAACAATGAATTCAGATCAGGTATTATTACCACATACGACGGGCAAGCTGGTTTGATTAAAAGAATTTTTGATAAAGAGTGGATTAATTTTTCTAAGGTTTCTGACTTAAATCACATCTTTCAGAGTGATATAAAACATATTTACAGGAAAGGAAACACTCTGAAGGATATTTTTGAAAGAGGTAGTAAAGGGAACTCAAGGTTAGCAGGCACCAATAAAAAAGCTGGTGTATTTAAATGTGGTGCTTGTAATTATTGTTCGTACTTGATTACTGGAGATACTATTAATTTACCTGCCAGGAACAACAAAATTTTAACTTTAAAAACTTTTGCGAATTGTAATACAAAAGGGATTATTTATTTAGGTTTATGTAAAAAATGTAATGCTTTTTACATAGGCAAGAGTGAAAGAAAGGTAAAACAGAGAATTTATGAGCACACCTATGATATTCGTATAAAAAGTGAAACAAATTCTCTGTATAAACACACAAAAACTTGTCCTGAAGCTGAATTTCAGTTTTTTATATTAGAGGTTGTGCCAAAGGACCCCAGGGGCGGAATGTGGGAGACTTTAGTGGAATACAGGGAATTATACTGGCAAGTAGTGTTGGAGGCCAGTAAATTCCCTGGTTTAAATGACATGATCTCACTCGCCCCTGTATTAAAAATGAGGTCAGCAAAATT
Source organism: Protopterus annectens (assembly GCF_019279795.1). Taxonomy (NCBI): domain Eukaryota; kingdom Metazoa; phylum Chordata; order Ceratodontiformes; family Protopteridae; genus Protopterus; species Protopterus annectens. The sequence continues at coordinate 698,550,418 of NC_056741.1, forward strand.
GTGATATCAAAGTGCAATCATTTTTTATGTCAGCAGAGGGCAGTATCTCAATGCATTTTATGTATTTATTCCCTTGTATACTACAATTGAATCAATTTTATGCTTTTTAAACTTTTAAACATTTATTTAATAGTGTAAATTGGGTATATGTTTTTTAATACATAACACACATACATTGTTTTAGTATTTAACAGGTTTCCTATTTTTAACAGAGCCACACAACTTGAATTTTAATGCTTGTTAATGTATTAATTTATACAAATGTATAAATGAGTGTTTTTATTGGTTGATTTAAAAGCTGGATGAGTATATAAAAGGTTTTAATTGAATGTATTAGCATAATCTGATGAAGTTGTGGACGAAAACGTATGGTGATTTGCTTCAGCGTTATATTATATTCGAGTGAACTGTTCGGCTTATTAAATTTGTGTGCCTACCTAGCAGTGGTTCAGGGTGCTTTGCTTCTGCTTATAACATTGATAATGTGGTCATTCCTTATCAGTTATATGAATAGTACATTAGCAAAAATGCACAAATCACACCTGTGCATAACAGAATGCAAAAAAAAAAAAAGAGCACGTGGTAGCATACCCTGACCAAATATCAGCAGTTAATTCAGGAGTATAGAATGTGTAGCAGTTTCAAAAGCGATAACCAGAAGGAGCAACTCATACCACCTAATATCCATTCATTACAGTAGTTGTAACTGAGAGTGACTTTACTACAATGTGCACTGTTCTTATGTATTTAAGCAGTATACCAAGCAGTTGTGCAGTTGGAATGTATCACCAGCCAGTCACTGGTTAATGTCCAGATGTCTGTATTTTCTCAGCATGGTGTTTTGTAACAAGAATTTGGGGATTTTTTCAAAGCAATGAGGATTCACCCATATCACAAAAAGTCCATGGTACTCACAATCAGACAGAAAGGATGGTTCAGACAATACAGTCAATTTTACTGAAAAATGAATACTCATGAAAGATTGTTTCTTTGCTATTTCTTGAATACAGAAATGTTCCATTACAGTCTGTAGCACTATCTCCACTGAAGTTTATTATGGGTGGGAGACAAATCAAACTTCCTGTATTGTTTTCCTTGTTAGATCCTGAAAGTAGGCAAACAGCAGTAGCACAGCTGCAAGCCAAACAAAGAAACAAAAATGTATAACAATATTGTGAGAAATCTCACTATCTTATTTTAGCAGAAGCTACACTATTTGGAAATGCCAGTTTTCTGAGATCACATCTACTACAAGATGAAGACATGCAGCTGTATCACAAAAATAGAGCATATCTGCTGATCATGTCAAAACAGAGATTTGCTTAGGCTTATTGGTATCAAATTAGATAGAAATTAGAGGACGGCATTCTAAATGTCCACCCTTAATTTTCCAGTGATGTGTTATATTCTCACCATTCGTTCACTCAGGCTTCTTCCTAGCCTGCTGCTGCTACTCTCTGTGGAAACAAATAGACCAATGATTGTCATAGAATGGCCATTCACTGATACGTACTCTGCATATGGTTGTCTCATTAAGAAAACTCAAATTCCAGAGCTGCAATTAGTAAAGTTTCAGATGTATGCAAAAGTATTATGATTGTACATCACATGATTCTCATAGTTATAGTGTATCATAGGCTATTGTCAAGAATAAAAGTATATTTTGCATTGAGTGTGTAATGCGTATTCAGTAATACAAAAATGTTACAGCCAGTGTATGTGATTAGTATAATATGCCTTTAAGAGCCTTAGAATAACAAGTGTGAGTTATGTGACTTTAAGGTTATGTCAGTCTTGTCTTAAACTTGGGAGCTACAAAGCAGCTTATGTTTGTGCATCTTTTTTTTCTTCTTCCTCCTATCCAGGACTGTTTGTAATCTTCTGAGCAGTACCAAAGTCTGCTCTTCAATCTTTCTGTTAGATCTGCTAGTCCTCTCCCCTCCTGCACTTTTACTAGCTTATTAATTTAGCACTTTACCAGACTTCTTGTAGCAATTATTGTACCACGCAAAAGTGCTACCAGCACTAAACGTGCTACAAGGAAACAGCTCCAGTATTTATTAATGCCAACCCCTCCAGGCATGTCTAAAGGTCAGTTCCCTGTACTTTCTCCTATTAACCTGGTGAATTTGGGCATCCTGAGGCAATGTAGCAACTGCCTCATGTACACTGACAACCCTCTCCTCTTACCTCCCAGCACTCAGACTTGTGAGAGTTGCACTTATCTATCCAAATTGGAAGCCACGCACTCTCCAGCCAAGACCGGAATAGCTGGTCAAGAGGAGAAGGTCAACACTTGCACCACACCACATGGAACACATAGCCCTCCAGAACACACACCAGTACTGCCTTCACATAAAAACACAAACCACACACCCACCTTTGCGGAGGCTCTCAATAAAAATCTCCACAAACAGCAGAGACCTCCAAGGCAGAAACACACCTGACCACCACAACACAACACTAATGATGAGACACATAACTCTCCTAAACAGTGTGCCACTCAACCAAAGCCCCTAAGGCAAAACAGCATGCCCAACACACTAGTCATAGGTGACTCGATAGTGAGGCACACTCATGTCCCACTCACTAGGTTGAATAAGGAGAAAGTAACAGTCTGCTGTCTGTCAAGTGCCAGGATCCACCCCATAATGCATGCACTCAGGTCCCTCAACAACAGATACTAATATGACTCTGTCATTGTACACGTGGGTGTGAATGACCAGAGACATACCTTCCTGGACTACATGAAAAGAGACATGGAGGAGCTCTGGGATTATGTAGCCCAGGTGGGTATGATCCTAACCCTGAGCAGCATCCTCCCATTACCCAGAATGATACCACAGTACAAGCAGAAAATTATTGATTTCAACAGTTGGCTAAGTTTCTGATATCATTCTAGGGGGATCCAGTATCTGTCTGCCTGGGATGACATGATTGACAGACCTCAATGCTTTGCAAGAAATGGCCTGCATCTTTCACGCCTGGGCTTCCGGATACTGGCTAAGACTCTTGCCACCCCTATAGTGTCTTTTTAGGCAGTGTTCCAAAGACCAAATGACCCCATAACAGCTACAAACAAATGCAGTTTGAGGGTCATGCTGCTCAATGCTAGAAGTCTAAATCTCAAAATGCACTCGTTCGAAGCACTCCTTAAAATGGAGAACATCGACATTTGTGCTGTAACAGAGACCTGGTTCAAGGCAGCAGAAAGCACCCCTGCACTACCAGACTATAACTCATTCCACATCTTTCGGCCCCAGAACTTGGACTGAAGCTTCAAAGCCAGTGATGTTTCCATATTCATAAAGGATGCGCACACCTCCAGACTGGTAGCCCAACATAACACATCTGAGATACTTCAGGTGCAGCTAACACTGGGCAAGACAGCGATTCAGGTTGTAGCCTGCTATAGGTCCTCAACCATGTCCCAAGACTCACACTCCACTTTCCTAAGAACACTGGAGAATATTAGGGTCCAACCTAGCACTCTCATACTGGCCGACTTCAACTACCCATCCATTAACTGGGAAAACTACTCATGTACCAATACATTTGCCCAATGCTTTCTGGAATTCATTAATTTAATGCTCTGGACCAGCTCATTTTTACTCCCACTAGAGGTAGCGACATCCTTGACCTGGTCATTACTAACATGGGCGACCATTGCTCTACACCAATAGTCAACTCCTCCCTGGTTAGATCCGACCACAAAATAATCACCTTGGAAATTCACATCCCTCCCACCCCCCCATCCCCACAAAGGTAACCACCATGAAAAACGTTTCCAAAGCTAACTTTTCACTCCTAAAAACAGAGGTGGCTAACTTCACAGCACCCATGCAAATGGAGAATATTTGCATGACCGCCGAATCATACACCAGTGCACTGTACGAACATGTACACAAATGCATGGATCTTGCCATATCCAACAGAGCTAAGATGCTCTCCTCAAAAAAAAAAGGAAGCCAATCTGTTGGTCCTCTACCATAAACAAACTCTACAACAGAAGGAGGAAACTGATGCGGAATAAGGCAAAGTCCCAAGACTGGAAAAACTCCCTTATCAGCCTCAACAAAAGGTTGAGATCCCTCATAAAATCCTCTAAAGCTAGCTATAAAAACAGAATTGCAGCAGATAGTAAAGACAACCACAAGTCCTTCTATAGTTATATAAAGAATCTCTATGGTAATACCCAGATTTGCCCTGAGCTACTGCACAATGGTACTTCCTATACTGAGACAATGGATATTGCCAATATACTGGCTGACAGATTCAGTGATAACTTTACCCCTTTCTCCCCTGCCAAAGGACCAATCACAATACCAGTAGATTGTCAGGCACCCAGTATTAGTGCTGCACAGGTTAAAAGAGCACTGTCCAAGGCCAAGAATACAGCTTCTATAGGACCTGACAATATCCCTGGCTGTGTTCTATATGAACTACAGAGTGAAATGGCACCTCACCTGTGTGCCCTGTTCATTCACAGCCTCACCTCAGGCTTTGTCTCTACCGAATGGCTCACTGCTACAGTCATCCCTCTCCGCAAAGGAGGAGCGACTACAGTCCCCGGGAATTATCACCCAATTAGCCTGACGAGTCTGATATGCAAAGCTATGGAACGCATCATCATGGATCTAATAAACATGGATATAGGGAATCTCCAAACTCTGGATCCTACACAGTTTGGTTTTGTGAAGGGTAGATCATGCCTGCTCAACTTGGTCGACTTCTCTGAGTCAGTCACCAGAGCTGTGGATGAAGGCAAGGTGGTTCATACAGCCTACCTTGATCTGTCCAAGGCCTTTGCTACCATTCCCCACTCAGGAATCAGAGAAAAACTCACCAAGTTAGGCATCAACCCCTATATCACTAGGTGGGTTGCAAACTGGCTCACAGATAGAACCCACAGTGTGAAAGTAGCTGACTCCAAGTCAGACTGCTGACCAGTCACGAGTGGAGTCCCACAGGGTTCGGTTCTGGGTCCTCTCCTGTTTGGTATCTACTTTTCTAAAGTCCAGGCTAACACGAAGGGACTCTGGCTGACAAAGTTCGCAGACAATTGTAAGTTGGGAGCTATTATTAACTCCCCAAGTGATGTTGACATCCTACAGAAAAGCCTCAATGACACCAATGACTGGTTTCATAACCATGGCCTTAAGCTCAATGCCAAAAAATGTGTCGTCATCCCTCTTAGGAAAAACCCGGTTCCCTTGAATTACCACATTGATGATAGTCCACTGAACATAGAAGACATTATAAGAGATCTGGGAACACAGGTTGACAGCAACCTCTCTTTTGGCCACCACATTGCCAGAAAGTCCTTCTATGTGGCGCATTTCATTACTAAGGGATTTGCATCCAGGAAGAAAGAGGTCATTGTCTCCCTCTACTTTTCCCTCATTAGGCCAATCATCGGGTACAATGCCCCATTTGGCATGTACCTCACTAGACACCTGCAACAACAGGAGAGGCCACAAAAATACCTCACAAATAGGATCCTAGGCCTTAAACACGTGTCCTGTATGGACAGACTCAAAAAACTCCAACTATTCTCTGTCTCATATCACCTACTTAGAGGTGATCTCTGCTTGACTTACAATGCTATGTCTGACCCAGCTCTGTTAGAAATGCTACATCTAAAGAAATCCCAGTCCCTCCACACCACACGCTCTGAAGACCAAAACCTCATTATCACAATAAACAGAACGTGCTGCAGGGACAGGTTCATAACCCAGAGACTGCCCATGCTATGGAATAGACTTCCCATACATGTCAAGCAGAGTGGATGGGAAATAGAAAATTTGGCCCAGGGATCACTCCAGTGGCTCTACTCAACAGAGGCACTGGGGACTAAGGTCGGGTGGCACAATGCCAGTGTAATCTTATGGGCTAGGTTTGTAAAGGCTCCAGGGCCATTAGCCTAGTACATACCTATGAACCTATGAACATAAATAAGTAAACTTACAAACTATTTTATTTTCCCTGTAAATAGCCTTTTAGTAAATCTTACCACATTTTATTTTTTTCATACACAGTTACTATATACAGTTAATCAGTCTTAGGATATTTCTTTTTTTCATATGCAGTTAATGCATATAGCAAAACATGAAAAAATATCTCATTTGCAGAAAATATGCAAAACCTGTTAATATTTCAGTTGCAGAAAATATGCAAAGCCTATTACTTGAGATGTACTTTAGGAAATTTTTTTTCTGTGAGGAAAACGTATTGAAAATATGTGAATATTATCAAAAAAAGTAACTTCCTGGCTTATTGAAGGGATTATATATTTAAAATTAAATCTCAGCCTATGTTATTGTTTCACTATACTTCTTCAGTGGTAATTAAGAGATATTTTTGTGTAGAATTTTCTAACTGTTTTGTTTGATTTAGGTATGACCCTGACAGTGGGCATGACAGTGGAGCAGAGGATGCAACTACAGAGGCCTCACCACCATATGCTTTTCTGACAATGGGAATGGGCAAGATTCTCATGAGCCATGGAACTTCTCTGACTTCCCGTGACTTGAATGGCTGCACCATCCCTTTACCACCACGGATAGGGGTATGTTTGGACTATGAACGTGGTCGAGTTGCATTCTATGATGCTGCATCATTTCGGACTCTTTGGGAATGTGGTGTGGACTGCACAGGCCCCGTCTGCCCTGCCTTCTGCTTCATTGGAGGCGGGGCTTTGCATTTGCAAGAACTAGTGGTGAACAAACAAGAACGTAGAGTTACAATTGGTGGAAACTGCAAGAGTGAGTGACCCTACTGTAGCCTGTTTCTCAAGAACAGCAAGAACGGACATTTTTCTTACACTGTAGCATTATATAGTCAAGTAAGACATTTTTTAAGGATACATGTCAAAATATATATTTCCAGTTCTGCTTGACAATTATCTGGACAAGTGACTGTTGCCTGGCTGAGCTCTTTTTTTCCACAGCCAGATATGAAACGAAATTTAATTTCTGCAAAATTGCTAAGTTCTATTTATTTATTTATTTTTTTCTCTTCAGTTTGCTGTTTATTTCAGCTGTTAAACTTACTTATCTTATCTCAAATTGTTTTTCTTTTTTTCTTCCTTGGATTTCTGTTGCCTTACCTTGACGTTCTGAGTTTATATAGCATCACCTATGCTGCTTAATATGGTAACATTTTCATTCTTTCATCTTTACCAGACAGCACAACTACTTTAATATTAAGTTGTTTTTAAACAACAGCATTACAGATGGTCATATCAAATAGCATAAAGTAATTTTTACATGCCCTTCTCCCCTCCCACCACACTACTGTGATATGTTGCCTCTATTTTTGTTTATTGACAGTGGGAATTTGTCTCTGCCAGTCCATTGTATGTCTTGGTACTGGCTGTATTGTAATCCACTGTTACTCCAGTACATTTTAAAGTGATCAGGAAATGTAGCAGAGTAGGCTAGGGCCATGAGCTGTTAACAGCTTTGACCTGCAGATGTGGATTTGAGTATCCGATCTATACTTGCATTCGTTGGGACTCAAGACTATGTCACTTAGCTAGACCTCTGCTGCTGTTATTGTCTTTCCAGGAAGCTGGCACTCATGCTAAGGGGGTCATTCCCAGTAAAACTAAATAAATAAATAAACATGAGTGTGTGGAAAGCAGAAGAATATATGCAGTAGGTGCAAGTGTTGTTTTTGAAGTGAACTGTTTAGTATTTGGAGTAAATGTGAATACAACAGGGAATTGTTTGGTGAATAGGAAGAAATTTGATAGTTGAACCTTGTATTTGTTTTATTTCTTGTGTCTGTATAAAATGCTAATAGGAGTTATTAAAAAAACATAAGGTAGTTCATTTCCTGGATCTAAGACAACATAAATGTGACACCAGAGAAGGTGCTAGATTGGGAGGATTTATGACTTTAACATGAAGCAATGTGGTTAAGTATGAATGGTTATGAGTGATTCAGCTCCACATAGTCAAAAATTAGTCTGTTTCCAAAATATTGACAAATAAGATGATACATGTTCCTCTTTGATGTCTTAATCCATTGACGGGGCAGTTTCCCCATATTTCAGAAAACCCACAGATAGTCAGAAGGCAAGAACTTAGATGTTATCTTCAGTAAAACTCACCAAGTTGCTTTCAGTTTGTGGCTGAGTACACCAAGAATGTTCGCAACATGATTACTGACAGGCCAGCTAAAAGCACAAAGTGGTAAGCAAAGGGCATGGGAGGACAGCAACTGGCGTCCATTGATGTACATAAATACAAGCCTAAAGGGCTTTAAAATGATCAGGTTTGGGAACTAAGACTGCGGTGAACCAAGAGAGACTGATAGAAGTTGCACACATTGTAAGAACGTTTTGTGAACATTAGTATAACGAAACCAGAATAATCCCTTTATTTAACCAGACACAGTCGCTGTATGAGAACACTGCATCATAGTCATGTATGAAAAATATTTCCTTCATTCTTGCCTTAAAGACTCATTATCTGACTTTATTCTCCTTGCCTGGAATGCAAATGAAATCCATTCAACAGTCCGAGCAAGAGAAAAAAATGGCCTTTTCAAAGCCATAAGCCCTCTTAGATTTGCACTTTTGTCTGCAACAGATACCTCTTCACTGATAAAATAATATAGTGGGGAATTCTATAGCCCTTGACTTAACTCTGATATTTTTAATGTTGTTAATGAAAATACTCAGCTTTGTGAAGTGCATTAAAATTGTGAACTGTACTCGTGCATAAACCATTTGCTGCAGATTCAGTCATGTTGTTATATTTCATTTCTGTATTAAGAGGGGTAAAATGCAAGACCCTCCACGGTATGATAAGTAAGTCTTGATATCTTTATTTAAGTAACATTATCCAGCATTTTATAAATGTTTGTAGACAGAGTTGGCATCTCTTTGGTAAGTTATTTTTTTCATAGAATTCAGTATCTTCCTTATAATATTCTCATATATTGAATAGTGTGCATTCTCTGTCATCCCCTTAAAGCAGTCCTTTTCATTGCATGCCATGGGCATTGTAATGTTGTGGTTAATTAGCCACATTCTGTAGACAGACATATCGTTGTTATAAAATACTACTTGATATCCACCCCCACAACATGGTGTGCCTTAAGCTAAAGTCATATGTATAGCATTATCTGCATATGCGGTCATTCATTTTGCTGCTGTGGTCATCCATACTCTGCAGATTTTCTAATCCCAGAGTCACACTGACATTATGGTCATATGCACTGTATTCATCTTAACATACAAACTTGGTTTTTATCTCACTGTAGTCATTTTTACAATGCTGACTTCTTACAACTTATTAATCTGAAAACAATGTTTGCTCTTATAAATAACTATGCTTTGCTCATGGTCAAACATTTAGCATGCATACCCTCACATCAGTCATAAATGTATACCACAGCTATGGTCACGTCGCTGTCATCCTTAAAACATAAATGCACTCAGTGGTAATCCATAGGCTCATGCATGTCAGTAAAGTGTAGATCCTAGGTCCCTATACAGTACAGTAAAACTGTGTGTGTACATTGAGTTGAAGCCCATGCTTAGGTACCCATACAAATGGCTGCAGAGATTTGCTTCATTGCACCATCATCAGAACATCTGCCATTCTTAGCATCCTTTCATTCCTTTATCATGTCCTATAATAATGGCCAAATGGCACCTCAATATCTCACCAATACATCAATACAAAATGAAAAAAAAAGATCAGCAGAATACTAACCAGGAAAACACTGTTTAAATGCTAAAAAGTGAAAAAAAGGATTAGTGTATCAGCACCATTTTCCAGGACCACTTGCATATATTAGAAAAGATAATTTCTGTTGTTGTATGGCTACAAGGGAAAAACAAAGATTTAAAGTTCACTTTAATTCTCATTAGCTGCTTTAAGGAAAGGTTTTGCAAAGCAATGACAAGTTGTAGTGAAAGCTGCGGGTGAGTGCTAAGAAACTTGTAATGCCGTTAGTCTTTACCGGTGATCCTTGAAGTAACAACTTTGGAAGGAAACTAGTTCTGACAGGCAACTCAGAGTGACTTTCTAATAAATTGATAGGAGCCTGGGTGTAGAGTCATTCATCTATCAAGGCAGAGAATGCTGACACACTGGAGTTACAAATGCCTTCTTACCATAATACTTAAATACCTTTTATAGGCTATGAGCCAAGAAAGCACCTGCAAATGGAGTGTTGCTATCTCTGTGACTGCTAATTACCTGGTTATGTATCTATTTCATGTTGTACTTTGGGTCTACATTCAGATGTGGTGGCTTTTCCTCTAATTCTAAAGTTACAGTAGCATAATTATAAGGTCTTTTGAGCCTAGTTCCATACCATAGGGGGAAAGACATTGGGTATGACTCAGACAAGCCAAGTTGGAATGGTAGTTTGGGAGCTGGAAGAGCTAGGTAGAGGAGAATGGGACTGAAATGATGATGCAAAACATTCCCTCCTGTGTGTGTGTGTGTGGGGGGGGGTCTAGTCTGTCTGGCTTTCATGTAATAAATGACAAAGAAAGACAGTGGAACATGACTCAAAACTATAAACGTGATAACAATAGCCCACATTACATTGTGCAGAAGCAGGTAAACATACAGTGTGGATGTAGTACCCATGTTGACCACCTAGCATGTGGTAAAGGCCCTTAGCTATGTCCCCATTGGTAAATGCTGACATGGGCACTCACCATATCTATGGCTGCCTGGATGACTCTGCATCCATTTGGCTCTTACCTTCTTGCTGGGGATACCCAAGATAGGGGAAGGAATCTAATCAATAAAGTGGTGAGGCTTGATGGTCAGCAGCTAGAGAGAGCAGTTAACCTGTTCATTTTAAAAATAATATGATTTATTTATTCTGACTTTGTTTTTATTTTATTTTATTTTAGTTTTTGCTTGCTGTTATGTACTTTGTTCTGGGGTGGGTGCCACCCCCCCTTCTATCATGAACAAAATTGACTTTGTTTTTCTGATGGATGGATGATCTATGCTAGTGTGACCAGAATGTATGTATGTATGTATATACATTTCTTTGGGAATGTATAAGGACATCTCAAAAGTAGAATTTTAAATAGTCAGTTCAGGTTGATTGTAGTGCATTGCCTATGTATTACTGAGGAAAAATAACTTTAGAGAAAATTACACAGACATAAAATAGCTGCATGATTATGACTTGGAGTGAAAAAAGCTGGTCTGGTGTGTTTCTATTTTAATTCTGCTTGAATAGCTGTTTATTGAATATGAAAGCAAAACTGTGTGAGTCTGTAATGTTGTTTATAGCATTAAATTACATAAAACATGGTGCCCTGGTCCACTGGAGCTGGGGTGTTTTGTCTGTGGACTTTGCATTTTCTCTCTAAGTATGCATGGGCTGCTGTTTAATTTTCTCTCACACTTCAAATATAAACTGGCCATTTGATTGGCAGTACTAAGATTTACCTAGCAGTACATGTGAGCATACATGTATGAATGTGGGCATCCTGTGGTGGAATAAAGTCTCACCTGAGAGTGGATTCTCCCTTGCCTTTTTTCTGGTTGGGATAAACTCAGCTTATCATGTGATCCTGGAGTAGATGAAAGCATGTACCAAAATAAGATGGGTGGAGCACAGCCTTCAATGGCTTCCTGATTTCACAAAATAACTTTGTGTGTCTCAACACAACTCTTAGTATATTCCCATTTGCTAGCAAACAGAAGTTCAACACAAATGTTCTCTTTTTTGGACAAATAATGCAATCAGTTTTACTTAATTCAAAATAACACTGGAAGACAGAAATATCAAAATATAACATGATAATATTAAAACTGTAAGTTAACCCTGCATGTTTGAGTTGTTGCACAACCTAATATTCAGAAAGCTACTGTATTTAGCCTTTATAGGCTACAAGATGTACTCTGATAGTCCAAAAGCTTGGGCTGTGTTAAGCAGCATCTTACCAAGGAACAATGGATGTGACTTTTGGGACAGACTAGATACCATAGTTATTGAATTATATGGATTGCTGTTCCATGATATGTTGGAATATTATCAGATTTGTAAGCTTACTACATCATAGGATATTGAGTATCCCTGCAAAATGAACTGGCCTAATTTTCTGACATATGTTTTACCTTATGCTTTGGTAAAAAATAATAACTTGTGTACTTAAATGGCCAGATGTGAAATCCTGTATCTTTGATTCTTACGGTAAAAATGATCATGGGCTACATTAGGGGTTTTCATCAATGACATTTTGGCAACATTTGACTTTCAAAAATTCTTCTAAATAAAATGGAAAAATATACTTGGATGATTTTAAAATTTATAGTTATGGAAAATAGAAGTTGAATTTTTACCTGGGTTTTAATCTGTATTTATTATATCACTGTTCATATTTTTGCCCAGTTCTGAACCATGACTATAAATATATTTAGTTTCCCAAATTTAGAATGCATTTCAGATTATGACTCCTCGAGGCTTTAGACTTTCATTAAGAACAATTTTTGAGTCCAAACTGCTGCTCCAGACCCTAAAGCTCTGAAATGAGGTAGCTAGAGAGAGAGACATTTTGTATAAATGGTAACAGAATATCTGGGGAACTAATGCAAATGGACACCCTCTAACAAATGAATAAATGAAATGAGCCTGGTATAGTAGTAACAGATAGACTCTATTTACTTTCCTGTATTTTTGTTGCTTGGCTTAATGAGGTATTTTAAAATGTTATATCAGCAGTAAAGGGGAACTTTGTTTAAAATAAAACAAGGAAAGGTGACCTTAACATCTTTTGTTCCAGCAACTTTTCACCCACTGTTATGGACAATTTGAAATGATGAGTCATGATGCAGTCTGCTGTCATAAAAATGTAAATCTTCTCCTGTGATTGCACGATGTCATTGCAAACTGAGATTCCGGATTGTCCAGTTGTGAAGTCCAGAGGCAAGCGTGGCTGTGTTGGATAAAAGGAGCAATGGTGGTCTGTTACCATTAGGGGTGACTGATGTGGACTCACTTGTAGTACTGTAGGGAGGAAAGGTTTGAATGAGTATCTTGGCTAGCTTGAGGCAGCTGAGAGAAGGACTAAAACAACACTTCATATATAGTGTTGTTTTAATAATTACCAATGACTTACAGCAAATACACGAGTCAAAGAGGAAATGTAAATATTTTCTCAGACATTGTAGTGGAGATGGCAGCCTGTGTTTGGGTAGAAAAGTACAATTCACTGAACGCTCTGGCATACAAATAGGAATGCAGTCTGTTCAATAATAATTATTAGCTTTGCATGGATGTCTACAATTATAATCTAATTTCTGTTCGAATTGCTACTGTTTCCATGGGATTTACTGCTATGTCATGACAAATGGAGAGATTATTTTATCATGGATTTGACAATGGAAATAAATGGCTTTGTATTTCTTTTGTGTACAAACTTTTAAATATGGTTTGGTTTACAAGGTTAATACCTACAGAGAGAGTAAACAAACCAGAGCTACACCAGGGAAAAACAGTGGAAATTAGTAAGAGACCGCTCATCTGCTTGTATACTCTTTACTGCATTAGCAAGAGTAAAATAGTGCTAATCATAACCAGAAAGTAACTAGCTATGGCGTGTAGTCACAGTATCATTTAGGGCTTCAGTTAGCTGAGCATGAGCTTGTTTAGCACGTGCATGCTACCTGTTGCATTGTGTCTGTGCAGATGAATGCTTGCATGTTAAGTGGTGCTTCCAGCCTTCACAGACAAATGCTTTCATTCTGAGTAGTTGCATTGCACTGCAGTATAAAGTAATCATTAGCTAAAGTAGACTGGCTGTTACTTAGCAGTGTATATTGCAATTACCCTACTTCTAAAATCAGTGTACTGAGATGTGAACTGCTTAGGGGCCTTAAGTTTCACTGTACAGCTTTTCAGAGTATGTCTGCAACTCACAAATATGCTGCTTTGAAAAGTATATTCATTATGACTTCTGTTTCACCTGCCAATTTGCCTTTAAGTGTCAAATTTAAGAACACATTGCAAACTCACCTACATGGTGCATTGCTGGTTGCCTGATCTCATCATTGTATAAGCTGATATGTAAGTGGAACTGAGAGTACAGCACTTGCACAAATGATTGATGGCATCTGTGCATGCTTTTAACTATTGTACACACGCGCACACACACACACACACACACACACACACACACACACACACACAAACATATATAAATATATGCATATATATAAACACAAGCACACACACACACACACATATATATATATATATATATATATATGCATTTATGCATATTAGTCTGCTATTATTGCTGTTTCAAATGTTAGTGTTAGACCCTATTGCCTTACCAAGCTTTCTTGTGCTTCTTGTTTTACTTTGCAATCTAGCCTGAGCCTGCAAATGGTCATTTTGGATCAGTGGTCTACATGGTAAATATATACAGAGAGAGAGAGAGCAAGGGACGGGACATTATGGTGGGCTCTTGCAGTGAAAACAGCACTCATGTCCACCACCTAGGGCAGAGTTAGAGCAAAACTAGAAATGCCTTCATGTTTTGTATCATTAGAATTGAAAAAAGATACAAGCAGTTCCATGTCTTCCTAGGCTTGTCTGCTGTGGGATTGTCACTTCTAGCTGGATCTCTGCTGCATGCTAGAGGTTCAATAGAGATTTAACAAGTGACAGTAGAATGAAAGAGGTGATGAGAGATAGGAAAGGGGCTGATGATCAAAAGGCATAGAGGGAAAAATCATGTTGGAAAATATATGATGCATATGTTATGGTGTGTGGTGTGTGTGTGCGTGCGTGCGTGTGTGTGTGTGTGTGTGTGTGTGTGTGTGTGTGTGTGTGTGTGTGTGTGTGTGTGTGTGTGTTTAAAAGAGTCCACTCTAGCAAGTACCTCCAAAAAAAGTAACTTTATTACTTGCTGCTTTCATCCATTCACTTCCAATGGACTTAATCAGATTAACAGATTAATAAACTTTAAATACAGCCAAGTTCGAATAAAATTTGTTGAAAATCACATGTTCCATTCACACCAATCACCACTCATTCCAACTCACAAACATTCCACTTATTATAATTTAACACCCTAAAAAATATACCTCAAACAAAAAAAATCACATAAAATTGTAGCAATCTTCAAATTAATACTGGGAATTGAACCAGATCTTTTCTGTAAGAGGCTAATGGAATGACCTATACAACAGACAATATTCACAGTACTGACTGAAAATATTGTTACTTCAGTCTGCTATTCTTCAGTTTTTGCTTGATGCTAATAAATTCATTTAATTTGGTGGGATGCTAGATGTCAGCTCAAGTTAACAAAAAGTTCTGTCCTATCAAGCAATAACTCAACATCCTCTTCTCTTTCAGGGCCCACACTCTCTGTAAACTAAAACCCAGAATTCTTAAAATGTGTATATAGTGTATAATGTTTATATAATGCACAGTATTTATATTTTCCTTTTATAGCAAATAAATTGTTTTGAATAAAATTGAAGTGTCCTACCCATTTTGGCAACATAAGAAGCATTACAGTTGAAAAATACATTTTTTATTACTACAATTAACATGTTATTTCACCCCATATGATTTTCCTGTTTCCTCATGTTTGTAATTTGGCTATTAGCAATGAACATGAAAGTGCTGCAAAACACAAGCATATGTTCCTTTTATTTTTTGTGAAACCCTTTCTTTCATTGCTTGTTTATTTCTTTCCAGTAAATCTTATAAGTTGTTATCCCTTATGTTGTAAAAATAAGGGTTCTAACCCATGCATCAATTCCTTTCCTAGATCTCTCATCCATGAAAATGTCCCAGCATTCCTGGAGTATTTTCCTCCAGAAGAATGTCCCAATCATACAGTCATCCAGAAATGGCCCCAAGGAGTCCTCCATATTCACCCCACTCACACTTATATGTTCTAATTCACTCTCATAGCACCATTTTAGTTTTTACAAGTTTGGTTCCCCTTGTTCAAGCCTTCTGTCTTGGAGAAGTCTCTGTGACTAATCTCTTTCAATTACCTGTTTGGAGCTCCATTCTTTTAAACTAAGTGCATGGATTTTTTTATTTCCACAAATAACCAGAGATCCTACAGACCCCTTCCGTAAACTCCAGATTTTGACATCTGCCCAAAGTCTAATATTTGAAAGATTTGCAAGAGCAAAGTGGTATAGTTTCTATATGGGCTACTTCTAAAGGGTTGGATCCTTTTGTGGCTCTAATTCCTGCTGTGTCTGATTTACATTTTCAAATGTCTGATGCAAGCCACAGTTACTCATCTATAAAACAGCACTTGTTTGCTATCTTCATCTTCCACCCAAATCTCCATTTCTTTCTCTTTGACAGCTTTCCATAAGGTCTTCCATAAAGGGTACCTTCAGATCAAACCTTCCTTAAAGGATCTTGTTCCTCCATGGGCAGTACTTACTTACTAGGCTATTGATCTTTGAAGATCTTAACAAACCCAAATGAATATTCCTATGGTAGTGATTAGCCTGTATATTTTGCATACAAAGAACCTTGAGGCAGCCAGAAAAATGATATTTTGCAGACATTTACTTGTTGCCCCTATCCACGTGGGACATTTATTTATTTATTTATTTATTTATTTATTTATTTATTTACTTGTATTGGTTTATTTTAACTTCATTCATTGTAATTTGTTTTAATTTCTTTCATAAGGCTTTGATTTAGATGAGGGATTTTTCTTTTGGGAGACAGGATGAATGTGTATTTTCTGTGTACATTGCATAGAATTTCTGTTTTTCTATATAACGTAAATGGAACTGAGTCACTGTGATGGCTTACACTGTCTGAGTGGTTGGTGGCATGCATTGAATGGTGATAAATGTCCAATTATACACATTAGATATAAACTAAAATAGCTGCATTTGAAACTTAAATGTCTTTGTTATATCATTTTATCAGCTTATGCTGCTGGGATAAACCTACATACACAAATGCATGTGTTGTACAAAGATGTAAAAAACATAGTCTAGGTCAGACAAAAGGTCTGAAAGGGGACAGGGTGAAACTAATATCTAAGACAAAGATGTTTTAAGCTGATGATCTTCCATCCATATTGAGCAGTCTGTTGCACATGCACCCTTACTTATTATAACCATTTCCCAGGTCACCTTGAAATGAGGGCAAACTCTGATTCAGAAATTCCCACCAGAGATGTTGCTATGAATGTAACTATCTTTCTAGCTTGTCTTTTGTGTAATGTCTGAATATCTAACTTCATCTGAAATATTATTACTGGAATAGTATAGCAGCTGTACAGAAAATATAGCACAATAGTGAATTTGGCCAGCAAGAAGTTCAGGCTTTCAGTTTGAACCAAGACTGAGTCTGCTGTTTTAGATTAAAATGGGCATGTAATCCCTCTTTCATGAAAGCTGCCATTCAGAGAACTCATAGGTATTACAGATGATGATTTGTTCATTTCTAGCTCCCTTCAGGGAATGCATGGCCTTAATAAAGATATACTAAAATTATTTATTTTGTTATTTTTGTGTAGATCTGCTACTTGTTGAAAACTTACTATTTGATTGCTGACACTCCATAGCTACATTACTCCTCCCATGTGCTACGAGTATTGTTGTGATTATTATTATGTCAGAAATAAATTATTTTTTCTTTTTGTTTTCATGTAGAAAGGATGTGCAGTCTGCACATAGCATGTGCAACCTACAGTCAGAAGACAGCCTAAGTAGCTTAATACAGTGCCGCCTCTAGGCATTATGAAGAATTAAGAATTGCACTTAAGTTTCAAAACCAATTGTGCTTGTAGTTTTGGTCAGATCACATTTTGCCAGGGTACATAACAAACATTCCAGTCCAAAAGAAGGAGCCAGCACAACATGGTTGAGAAATAATATTTTAATCCATGTAATGGCAAAAAAACTGACCAGTTTCGGCAATAATAACAATGCCTTCCTCAGTGTAAAGAAAGATTTCACAAAAAGCCATATTTATTACAAAATGAGTAAAGCAACTCAAATTGATTGGCTGGTCATAATTGCTCATTGAGCCCAGGTGGAAACAAACCACCTAGCCTAATTATCCATCTTTTTTCTTTCTGATTCAATATAGTATGCCAGCCAATCTTATTTCCTTTATCACCCTGTATACTGTCAATAACTGTAAACTTAAAGCTTGCAGTGGGATGTATTGATACATGTCTATAAAGAACATTACAGATTCTTTTGTGTTTGATGTCACTCAAATGTTCCCCGATGCGATATTTAACTGGTCTGGATGTCTGACCAACATAGAATGCCAGACACAAGCAGGTTGCTAGATAGAGTACCCATTCACTGGAACAGTTTGCAAAGAATCTGATGTCAAAAACCCTGCCAGTATTTTGGCTAGTAAATTGTTTGTTTTTTTTCCATTCTGGCACAATGAACACAATGTCCACATGGAAAACATCCAAAAAGAAGTCCCCCTGTTAGACTAGACTAATATAATATGTTAGAATTAGATGTCCCATGTTTATAATGATTGAAATGGGACCCTAATGTTTTGCCCCTTCTATATCCAAAAAGACATCTGTCTTGGAGCATATTAGCCAGTCTGTCATCTGACATCAAAATATTCCAGTTATGCTGAACTACATGAGAAAGTATGTGAGTATTCCATCCATACGCTGTTATCAACCTGATGGGTGGTGAATCCTGGGTGGTCTTATCCTTATATGTCAAAATATATTTTCTGTCTAATGATGAAACCTCCCGACAAGCCATGGTGACAGCACGTGGCTTGTACCCCCGGATTTTAAATCTTTTAACTATATCCTGCCTGAAATGTTCATATTTGTTGGGATCGGAACAGATGCACTTAATTCTAAGGAATTGTGACTTCGGGATATTACGTATAATATGGGGGTGGATGATGACTGGAAGCATGTAACAATGAATTGTATTGAGGGTATTTACGGAATACCTGGGTATCTAAGGTATCATCAGTATTCCTTGTTACCAAAACATCTAGGAAAGTGATTTGATTCATATCATGGTTACACGTGAGCTGAATACCCCATTTATTACTATTACTATAGTCCATAACTCTTGTCGATAAGCAACATCTGCTTTCCAAACTAACCAACAGTCCAAATAACGATGCCAGATATCCATCTCAGACAGGTATAGATTGTGGAGTGCATCATAGATTAGTTGTTCCTCTATGTATGCCATAAATAAATCGGCATAAATGGGGGCAAAGGATGCCCCCATAGCCATCCCATGAGTTTGCCAGACACAATTGTCTTTATAATAAGAGACATTTTTAATCCAATAAGAAAAGTATTAAAACCCGGTGGGTACAGTTTGGAAATGGTCAACCAATGTTCAATGGCTTGAAGCCCAGCCCAATGAGGTATGTTAGTGTACAGGGCTGACACATCTAATGTACATAAAGACCACCCTGGTTCAATCTGGCTGCCAGCTATAATTTGGAGGAACTCAGTCATATCTTGGATATGGGCTCTAGCATATATAAGTAATGGGCAAAGATATTGTGTTAGATATACAGACAGTGGTTCAGTGAGCGAGCCACGACCAGACACAATTGGTCTACCAAGGGGATCAGAAATGGATTTATGGATTTTGGGTAATAAATAAAGATACTGTCTCTGAAGATCAGATACCATTAGATGTTTAGAAACAGGCTCAGATATGATCCCCTCCTCCACCGCCAGATTAATGAAAGTGTCAGTCTGTTGTTTAAATGTACTCATAGGATCCAATGGCACGGGGCATGTAATATCATCTGTTGTTCAACTGTCTAAGGGCTTCAATATCATATTTCTCCCAATCCATAACAACAATAGCACCCCCTTTATCAGCTGGCAGAATGACAATATTCTTGTTAGACTTAAGTTCCTATAGAGCTAGTTGTTGATCCTTTGAGAGAGTATGAGATGTAGGTCCCATGTCCCGATAATGCAGGTGTAGATCTTTGAGTACTTTGTTCATAAATGTTAGCGGAGCTTTTCTCCTCGGGCCTACACTGAAAATGGACATGTATCCAGTTGGACTAGCCCGGTTAACAAATGTAAAATAAAATAAATAAATAAATTTATCAGCTGAAACATTATCATGTTGTCCGAAAAATAATTTTAAATTCAATGTACAACAAAATGCATTAATGTCAGCAGCAAAAACATCTTCAGCCACAAAAAATGCAGGGACAAAATTGAGACCTTTATTCAACAAATCCAATAGGTGTAAAAGAATAGGAAGAAATATTCAGAACATTCTGACATTCACTTATTTGTTGCTCATTAATTGTAGTAATGTCTCTACATTTGGAATGTCTACGATGTTTATGCCCTGCCCTGTGTTTGTTGCCCCTAAAGGGACGTTTGTGTGGCTACGTTTGGGTGTGAGTGAGGTCATAGAATGTGGTGCTTCAGAGTCAGTCATAGAAGAAGACTCTTCCCTGGATGTCCCCCCAAAAATCATGGTTGTTTTCCTTAAAATGGACCTAGGTCACTTCCTTTTGTTTGGTTTGGTCCCACTATTGGTGAATTTAACATTTTTCATAGGTTCATAGGTTGGTACTAGTAAATCAGCCCTAGGGCCTATACAAGCCTAGCCATAACAATTCCCTGGCTATTTCTTACCACAATATTTACTTCCCTGGACCCTTGTCTAGCAGGGTGACTGACGTGATCCCTGGGATGAATTTCCTTTCTCCCATCCAATCATCAAGGTTCCTTTTGAAGAGGGCCAAAGAGGTGCTCTGCTTGACATGTATGGGCAGTCTATTCCAGTGTCTGGGGAGTCTCTGGGTCAGGAACCTATCCCTCCAGCATGTTTTGTTTATTGTGATGACAAGGTTTAGATCCCTGGAGCGTGTGGCTCTGAGGGATTTGGATTTCTTTAAGTGTAGCATGTCCAACAGCTCTGGGTTTGACATTGCCTTGTATGTTAACCAGAGATCGCCTCGAAGTAGACGATATGCGACAGAGTATAGCTGGAGTTTTTTAAGACTGTCATCATAGGGCATCTGCTTTAGGCCTCTGATTCTTTTAGTGAGGTATTTCT
>NC_056741.1:698578961-698581461 GCF_019279795.1 Protopterus annectens
GTATGCATCCCAGAGACTACCCCTTCCCTGGAACAGACTCCCCATTCATGTGATGCAAAGTTCCTCTTTAACCCAATTCAAGTGTAACTTGGACAGTTGAATAGGGAATATGAAATTCATCCATGCTTTGTCACATATGTCTCTAATGGATACAGGCAGCATGTAAGTGGTTCTTCTCCCAGCCCCCTTTTTGTAAATGTTTCATCTCCCAAGCCCCTGCTTACACTTCTCAAAGGTACCAGAACTTGTCAGAGATTTAGGATGGATGGCTAGGCTTAAAAAGACCCTTTTGGCAATTAGCCTACTGTTCTTCCATGAACTTATGAACCCATAGGACCTTATGTCTAGCTTTCCCTTAGGATTTTAGGAATGGTAATTTTCTCCTTTCTGTACTTCTGAGGTCCTTTTTTATATTTTTTTACTAAATATTCTGTGTTATTATATTATTAGCCTAATGAGGGTTATATTCAGATATGTTATTCTTACATTTATTTTTCTCTATAAGTTACTTTAATCTTATTTAGTGCATCTATACAGAGTATACACATACACATGCACCATATATATATATATATATATATATATATATATATATATATATATATATATATATATATATATATATATATATATATATATATATATATATGTGTGTGTGTGTGTATATATATATATATATATATATATATATATATATATATATATATGTGTGTGTATATATATATATATATATATATATATATATATATATATATATATATATATATATATATATATATATATATATATATATATATATATATATACATATATATATATATATATATATATATATATATATATATATATATATATATATGTTTACACACACACACACACACACACACACACACACACACACACACACACACACACATGTATATGTATATATACATGTGTGTGTGCTTGTGCACATATGTGTATAAAATAATGCTGGTTGACATTTAACATTGCATGTTCTATGACATGATAATCAGTTTAAATGGAGAGCTTGAGACCTCTATGCTGTAATAGGTTAACTCTTTCGAGCCTTTGTTGAATGTGGACAAATCTATTTTGGCGTCTAAACATTTGGAGGAGAACAGCAAATTTTTTAAGCTCATTTTCAGAGCTTTTTCCAGCATTTTTCTAGCAGTGGTCATCATACCAAACTGGCCATTCAAATTACTCCAGAGATGGACATTGGAGTTTAGAACATTGCACTAGTACCGTGCTCTGATAAGCAGTTTTTGTAATTGCAGTTTGAAAGCAATACATGTATGCTGAGTCCTTCATGTGTTTTGCTGCAACTGATCTCTCATCCTTCTTCAAATGAAAGTTATTATGTATTTATTTATTTATTTATTTATTTATTTGCTGCACATAAGCTATTAAAATTCTTGTGAGTTGAACTTAAAATGTTTTAAATCTTTAGGGCTGTAAATGAAATACTGATCTTATTTCAAAATATTTTTCCTTTTTTCTTGTCCGGCCTTTTGTCTGCCCACTGCAGTACAGAATCATTTATTTCTCTCCTGTCTTGAATCTGAATCTAGAAGGCAATTGAGGAGAAGTATGGTCACAGCAGGACATGTCCTGAGAAGAAATGCAAATATTTGTACAAAATAAGATGACAGAAAAGCTACTCTGAGTGTACACATTAGAAATGTGATAAAATTAGAGATGTCTGAACAGTGTTGTTTAGCTTCCATACTGTCATGCCAGATTCAAGGAGTACATTTGTAACAAAAACTCCCTTTTATTTAGTTTGTGATTGAACAGCCTGGTACTAATAAGCTTTATATAAATTAGACTGTCTATTATATGAGCTTTTCTTTGGGGATATGCCATTTATATTTCACTGTTAGTTTTAAAGCTTCTAAGCGATCTTAGCTGTCAGAAGAGGATTTCATTAAAAAAGTGTGTTACATTGAGAGCCCAAGATTTTTTAAGAGGTCCATTGTTATTATAAAGTACATTTGCACTTCTTTGCTAGAGTCAAAAAAGCTTGCTGTTTATTCATCTTTCTTAGAACTGGCAGAGAATAGCCAGAAGGAGGAACCAACTGTTACGCACGCTGTGTTGTATACTTTAGGAGTACACCTGCTCTAGTTCTGATCTCCAGAAGCTTGCATGGGGTATTCTTTGTTAATTAATGCTAGCTGCACGCTGTACTTGACAATAAAGCAAATTATATGTGCAGTAGCTGAAGTTTGCAGATAGCAGCTATGTTAATGATGTTCTTGGCACAAGCTTATTTACCTGTTTGTCAAAAACCTAAGTTATAGTATTTTTTTAAACAATGGTGTATATAATTAAATCTTTCAATTCTAACTTGATTTTATACTGTAATGTTATGCACTGATCAAACGATGCATATAGATGTCTTGGTATCAAACACGAACGAAATTGTGTTTTTATTATTTGCTTGATTGTTAACTTTTTGAAACATGCATTATTTTCTCAAGTTGTAGTTAGCAAT
>NC_056741.1:698586461-698591461 GCF_019279795.1 Protopterus annectens
CACTTCAGAATGAAGGTGTGGTGAGATATATTGGCACATGGCTAGATAATTCCCTTGCCATTGACCATCACACTGGAACAGTGGCTACAACATTATTTACCTGGTGCAGCTGATTGCAAAAGATATTTCATCTAGATCAAAGGAAGTTCTTATCCCTCTGTATTCTTCATTGATCAGACCTGTTATCAAATACAAATCCCCTTTTTGTATAAAGCTTACTATTGGAATATCAAGTTACAGGAAAGACCCTAGACATTCATAACTAAAAAGATCACAGTCTTAAAAGATGGGCACTACAAGGACAGGCTGGAGAAGAGCTACCAGGAGAGGCTGAAACACTGACCCTTTATTCAGGGTCCTATAGACTTTTAAGAGCAATCTGTGCATAGCCTTTAGACCATTAAAGATTCATTAGTGCAAGACCTTTTTTTATATTTCAACAAATTAAGCAGTCTCACTTACACTAGAACCAGGAATCAAAACTCCCCTCAGCAAATAAACAAAACATAGTTCCACTCTAAATTAAGCAATGATAACCACTTTATTCCTTCAAAAAGGAGTTAAACAATTGGATGGGTATCCAGAAATACACCCCCCTGGTAGAACTGGGCTGTTGGTCCTTGAGAAAAGAGATAAACTCTAAGGGTGGCAAGGTGTGGGCCTAATTGCTGTGTATATTTTATGATTCTATTTTATTCTATGGACATTACACAGTTAGTGCAGTTGCCATAAGAGAAAAAATGTAAAAGGATGTCACAGAGAGAAGGACACCGCTTTAAACTGCAGTTGTACAATGACATCTATCTAAAGGGCAAGTGTGCAAGAAAGCACACTTGTGAAAGCCAAGGTCATACCACTTGGCTATTAAACTAAGAAAGGGATTGCAATGAGTAAGCAACCAGTGCACTCACACACATAAAACAGTCTGTCAGCATTATGCAAATGTTATTTCATGTTGCTTGCTTATTGAAATAGCATGTGTACAGTTGCCCTCCATGCACTACATTTTAACATTTTGACAAAAAAACAATTGACATATAAGCCACAGACTAATTCAGTTAGGCCAACCTTCAGGTATTTATTAAGGCAATTTTTTTCCCCGATAAGCAAAGTAAAAGCATGATTCTTAAAACAAAGACAAGTTTAGCTGTAATGCTGTCAGAACTATGCCAGTTATTTTGCCTGGCCTGTGGTGTAGAGGGATGAAGGCCTGACTACAACCCAGGTGACCCATGCTTGAATAATGGCATGGGCATCCACGTGGTCTAAATTTGTAGCAAGCAGTTTGCTACAGTTGAAAAAGTAAAAAAGAAATCTTTTATTTTTATCTGAAATCTGAGCACAGTAGTTCTCCATGCAAGGTATAAAAAGAAGCAACTGTGTGCTACATCTGTAGCAAATAGTTTGCTACAATTTAAAAGAAAAAGAGATTTAATTTTTTAATTAAAGCGCCATAGTGCTCTGTGCAAGGTATAAACTGTGGCAACTATTTGCTACATTTGTATCAAGCCGTTTGGATACCATTTAAAAAAAAAAAAAAGATTATTTTTCCTTTCTTACTAAAATGAGAGGAAGGAGGGTTGGTGCAGGATGCAGAAACAAGACCTGATTGGCTGGGGCAGGGGAGGGGTATCTTCTCTCCTGGATGGTGTGTGAGAAGCTGAGGGGGTGGTGCAATTGTTCTTGTTACCAGCACAGAGCACTGGTTGAGCAAGCTACGCTTCTGGGAGAGGATGAGTGTGAGAAGCTGACATCTACTCATTCACCCTGAAAAGAGGGAAAGCTGATAGGCCCACATTACTTGTGACACCTAGTGGTGGATGAGTATATCACTCATATGCAGAGGCCATGCTGTAACACACTGCATTGTGCACAACCCTCTCTCCTGATCAAGGGAAACAAAGGTGCATGTGGGAGGAACTATACCTTCTGTAGCTGACCAGGTAGCTAAGCTGACTCCATGAGCAGCTTAAAGGGAACCACACACCTGCCACACTCCCTTCCATGAAACTGTCTTCACTGTGGAATGGATTTACTGACAGAGCTTCCTGGCAGTAACAAATGGACTATAAGGCTCTTGCCAACCCCTGTTGAATGAATGGGTTGTTTGAGTACAAATAGTGAAGCCACCTGGCAGAGGTTCTAGGGGGTGTGTGAATGGGAACAATAAAATAACTATTCTCTTTATTTCGAGATCATATTAGAAAGAAATTCAGTTTTAAATTATACAGAATATAGAATATATGTGGTTGTCATAAAGACAGTGCAATAAGCAACTCAGAGGAAGCTCTGTAGGTATTTATTCTGTGAGAGTTGCTTTATCATATTCTAATGGCATCCCATACTGTATAAACTGTATTATGCATTATGATATTGTTTTAAACTGTAGTATAGATTGTAATGCTAATTTTTAAATTACTTTTATAAACATCCAAAGCTTTTCTTTCAAGACCTCTAAAAATTAGTTTTGTCTCAATAAGACTTTTTTTCTGGTAAACAAACAATAAATAAAACAAACATCATCCCAAGATCTTCTTTACTTAACTCATTGATGACACGTCATAGAAATGGATCAAAGTGGTTAGGTAAGACCTCTTTGTTTGAGAAGCAGCCAGTGAATTAGCACTGAAAAACTCTTCCAAGCTACCCCGCAGAGACAACTGTGTTGTTTTACTTGGAGGAGAAAATGGACTAAGAGATTATAGTTCTCCAACTGTTTCCTTGATAAGCTTTAATTCAAGGAAACAACCACTGCCATCCCTAGGTATTTTGGTGCCAATGTGGTTACTAAAAGAGAGGCAATAATATTTTGCCAGTGGTACACCAACCATAGCTGGCAAGTCTTTTAACACAATGAGAGACTTTTCATTTTGACTGAGATTATTTCATATTTTCTCTGCATGTTCCGTAATAAGTCTTCCATCTGTCTGTTTTGTCACACACCCATATCTGGTATTTCTTCCCATGCTAGCAGTCTCTGGTGTTGCTTCTGTGAAAATACTAAGCTGAAGTACTTATTTAAAATTCAATTTGATCAAGCATTTTTGAATATCTCTCCCTTTCCTTCCAGCAGAGTGATCTCTTACTGACTGCTTCCATTGTTTCTCCATGTGTCATCTATCACCTGCCTTGTCCTCTCCTTCTCTAAGGTGACCTTGGCGTGAGTGTTGTTGCTATAGATCCTTTTTCATTCTACCCTTCCCAACTCATTCTTCTGTTAGTCTTCCCTTTGTGTATGATAACTTATCTTGCCTATCTCTCTTATCCAGTTTGGATGTCTCCTCTTTCCATATTTCCGTCTTTTTTTGATACTGCATTTAACTTCCTTCCTTATTATTTCCTTAAGGTTTCCATTGTGCTTATTTCCTGTCACACTTCATATTTACCATTGGATTTCTCTATGAACAGTGCACTGCCCTCCCAAACTCTCAGATATACCTTTATCTGGAGATGTCCCAGTATTATACTGTAGAGATTTTAAGGAGATGTTCCAGTATTATTATAGAGATTTTAAACTTCACGATATCTTAGTAGTCTGATTTTTTCAATATCCTAGGGTTCAGTCCTGACCTTTAATCACTGTCTGTGTGGAATTTCTTCCCATGAAATCATGCCGTTATTGTGATGTAGAATTTGTATTCTCTTGAAGTCCTTAGAGGCAAGCTGTCCTGAGTTCCATACTGGTAGGGTCACCCTTCACCAGATTAACAATGAAGCACAGTATACCGTGAGAGATCACCTGGGATAGTCATACTGGGATCCATAATTGGACTCAGGTCTGGAGTGGCATTTGCCATCAGCTGCCTGCTTGCTGGTTGATCCATACAGCTTGCCCAGACAAATCTTCAGTCCAAAAAAGTTGTCTGGTGCTACCATGTTGGCTTATCATTTGCATGCTGAATGGTAGGGTCAAACGTGATGCCAGTCAAGGGGCAGGAAGAAGTAGAATGGAGTAGGCAATGGTAATCAAAACTGTTATGCTAGGGAAGGAACTGGTGTTAGAATTGGTGTAGCAGGGTGAAAAGTATCAGATTGACTTAGCTTTACCTGTAGACACATCAGTCATTCGCTCCTTGGTGTTTTCTCTAGTACTCAGGAGTTGACCCTTACAGTAGACCTCATGTTGGTGTGAGATAATCACAATCCTACAGCTGGGTGCTGTTCACTTGAAGTTTATGCAACTAAATGGGAGGGTCACCTCAGTCTGACTGTAAGTAACATAAAGGAAACCTCTCTGCATTTCTTGTACATATGCACCTAACAGCTATTGTGAATATTCATAGACAATGAGTTCAGTGATCAATAGGTAATGTACAAATTCTGGAGTTCTCCAAAGAGAAATTAATGCTTATATGAGGAATTAGCATCTGGGCTACCTTTAGGTAAAAATGGCAGCCTGGACAAAAGGCTTCATGGTGCTTTCTACTGCTGACTGCTCCCCATGGACATCATTCAGCCTGGACAAAGGGCTTCATGGTGCTTTCTACTGCTGACTGCCCCCCCATGGAAATCATTCAGTATCCCACCATCTGTTTTCCCTGACTTGGCCTTCTCACACCATCCAGATTACTTTTTACTATCTTTTCACATATTCTGTCTTAATCTTCAGCTTTTTTTGCATCTTTACAACACACTCTAACTGACCAACACTGTAATATAATAACTGTTAAAGAAATACACTAATTAAGCTGGGGGCCTCCAAACATCAAGGGATGATAGATGTTCTGAGAGGCATTTTAGAACTTTTTAAACAATAATTTCATCTAATGACAACTGAACAAAGTGCATGACTAAGAAAAGGTATCAGACTTACTCTTCTACTTTACTTTTCTTCTGTCTTTCCAACTCACTCTAGCTGGCTAAGAGCACACTGCAGTTACTGAGAAATCAAAATACTGAATTAAGTCAAGTGCTGGGGGTATCGAGGCTCTTATGAACCATGTGGTTATAGATGGTCTGATATGCATTCTAGAGTAGAGTTTTTACAACCTTTTGATCCA
>NC_056741.1:698593961-698656461 GCF_019279795.1 Protopterus annectens
GACCTGAACAACAACTAGAGTTAAGGACCGGACTTCATTCACTTGCCAAAATAAAACCTTGCTGATACAGAACTTACGTTGTTTCTTTTGTTTTGTGTAAATAATTAGAGTATTAAAGATGAAATATTATTTATTTCTTGCAAATATCTGAGGCAACAGGACATTTGATATTTTTCGTACTTTTTCAAATTTCTTTTGTCCAAATAGGGGCTGTCCTACAGGAAGTGGGACATTGCTAAACCTACATTAATCCTGCAAAGTCAGAAAAAATGAGCAATTCAGTTAGTAATTTCCCCCACAGACAGTTCAGCAATTATAACTAATTTGTCTGTGTATACATATGATGTCCAACGGTGGTGCAGTGGTAGCATTGTTGCCTCACAGCAAGAGGTTCTCCCATTCGATTCTTGGCTGGAGTGTGGGGAGTGCCTTCTGTGTGGAGTCTGCATGTCCTCCCCGTGGTTGGGTGGGCATTTGAAAGACATGCGTAAATGGGCGTGCCTTTGTTGAAGGTTGAACGTCGAGCTGGCACCTTGGCGTTTGTGAAAATCTACTGCTAATCATTAGCAGACCGGAGTTCCACTGTGGCGACCCCTAACTGGGAAAAGCCGAAAGACAACAACAACAACATACATATGATGTCCAACTCTTACAAAATAAAAAAATAAATAAATATATCTCTCTGTTGACTACTTAACACAAGAATTAAGGCAAAGCCAAAAACAGACCACAAATATGAGGTAAAATCAGAGACAGTTGAGAGCTAGTGACAGACTCACACAGAGGAATGTGGCTTAGGAACATTCCTCAAAATGAGGTACAGTTAGGAAGTATGGCTATCACCATATCTCTCAACATCTTTGTTTAAGAATCTGGGCAAAGGCAAAAATAATGGGAGGAATCGTACCTCTCAACTTGTTCCCCATTATGATGAATGTTCCTCATTTTGAATCTTATAAATTCTATTTTCCACACTGTTCCACATTGAAAGGGTTTGGCACAGATTTATTGTTAAGATGCTTTTTAACAAACATCTGTAGTAAATGATATGGAATAATATTGAATGATACTAATTCACCAAAATGTTTTTAATTATGAAGAAATAAAAATAATAACCATGCTGAGAGCTTCCTAGTTGAATCTGTTAGTAATTGTTCCACATTTTGGCCATCTGTTCCATATTGCGAGTGGTAGTGTTCCACATTTTGGAGATGGAAGTATCAAGAGCTAGGGAAGTGACCAAAAACCTGAGATCAGGGACAATTTTTAGATATTATTCTAGTTAACTTAGAACATTAATAAAACAACATGTTTACAGGGAAGTGACCAAAAACCTGAGATCAGGGACAATTTTTAGATATTATTCTAGTTAACTTAGAACATTAATAAAACAACATGTTTACATTAACAAATTTTCTGAAGAGTAAGTAATATGAAGCTTTAATGTTTTGCATTGCTGAATTAACAGTAATTCTCAGTGGTTTACTAGTAAATCAAACATTTTACGAGGGAAAGGACAAACATATGAGGAAAAAATCAGGGATTCTCTGTAAAGACAGTTGAGAGCTGTAGCTAATCCAGTCCTAGAAAGTGTTCACTACTCAATTCTGGTTGCCTGCTAGTGCCGACATTTGAAAAAGAATGTACCTCATGCTACCAATAGAAAGCTAATTTCCACACCACAAGTATTCCAAATGCTATACATTTTCAAATTTGTTAGCTTCATGCTCCACCTTACCTGTGGGTTACCTGATTCATTGTTTAGGTTGATTGTGGGCAGGATGGCGCAGGGAGCCAACAAACTGAATAGCAAGGTATACCTCTCTCCTGAGGCGCCACAGCTGCTTTTTCTTTGAACACAGGCCACATATTTATTTACTTGTTTTTAATGTAAAGCAAATCTGCACAGTTTTACTTTATGAAATACATAAACAAACAGTAGAAATGCTGAATGTGATAACTGGAGGAATATGGATAGAGGAACAACTTACCTGATTTCACACAGAGTAAAAAGTTGGTTTTGGACTTTTGCACTAGTCATGGATTTCCTATAACAAACATAAGTTTGAATATGAAATATGTATAAGTGTGCTTGGTACCAGATCTCCTTAGGCCAAAGGATAAGGACTTTGTATTCATGTCATCAGACCTGAGGCGATATATTCTGGGCAGATTGGTTAAAAGAGGTGCTATGCTGACAACCAATAATTTGATAGTTAGAGAGATCAGACAGCTGGAAAAACAGCTGACCAGGCCTGGAAAACCAAATATGTAGTGAATGTATCCTGGAAATATGTAACTAGTGCATCTGTGTGGTTGATTTCAGCTCCCACTTCTATAAGAGCTTGTCTCATGAATCTTGGAGACTGGGGATGTGGAGTCTGAATGCAGTTTGTTTAAGACTTTAATAGCTGAGGTAGCAGCTAGGAGCTGTGGGCAAAATGTAGTCATCATTTGTATTGCTTTTAGTCCTAGGATGGATACCAGCAGTAAGGAAAGCCATCAGATTAAAGAAAGAGGCCTTCCATGCAATGATAATAGGAAAATCTCTAGATCTGACTGATTGCTACCAAACCTTAAGAAGCCAGCAGGTATGGCAGTAACTGAAGTTAAGACCTGAGTGTTGGCAGATACTCTGTAGAACAATTTTCAAATAGCTTTAAAGAAGTCCATGTGATTTAGGAGAGGGATGTATGGGATGCCACCCAAGATTTAGAAAAAATTACATCAGCTGGCCAGATTGTTGAAATGTTTGATGAATTTCTGAATCCAGTGAGTGTGGCTTCTTATGAAAAAGTAATGCCAGAGAAAGATGGTGGAAATTGTCCAGTTTTATTAAATTCTGTCACTACAGTAATTAAACATTTCTGCTATGGCAAGGCTAATAAAGTGATTGAGAAATGGTTGAAAATTCTGAATATACTAGCCATTGTTAGACTTTTCATGGTAATACACCTTTTTAATGTTTTATGGAAGTCTGCATCAGTACATCTGGATTGACAGACTGGGGGAGTAGACCTCATTTTCTAAAAAAAAGGGGGCAGGAGGATGTTGCATGTCATTTGATTTCTTCCTGTATTTCAGGTGTGAACTATGAGTCCATATTTTCAGTGTTAAGGTGAGCATGTTCAAGGTGCAGGTCTCTTCTGAGGATATATCGCCTGTTCAATCCCTTTTGGGATTTTCATGGACAGCATATCAAGGCACAACCAAAGGCTGGAGTATTCAGTTTGGTAATGCAAGCATGATGTCTTTCTTGTTTGCAGATGAGGGGGCCTTATTTGGTTCACGTGACTATAATCTCGAATGTGCATTAGCGTGATGTGCTCCTGTGTGTGAAGAAAATAGGATAAAGCTCAATACCTCGAAATTAGAGGTCATGGTTCTTTCCACAGAACCGAATATACTATCCTCTCCAGGTGGACAGTGTGGGGAAGCTAAATTAAGTGGCTGATTTAAGTATCCTTGGGGTCTTAGTCATAAGTAAAGGTGGTGTAGAATTAGCAGCTAGTCCAGCAGGACTCTAGTAGAGAAGTCAGAACTTTTCACTATGTCAGCTTAGTAATAGGATGAGCAAAATAAATAAAAAACATGGAAAACAGGATAACATTCAACAACAGTGACTGCCGTAGATCAAATATCATACCTATATCTCTAGGATCTTTCTGCTAGATTATACTCTCTGTAAGTAACAGTTCATACATTCATACATTATGGTCCAGTACTCTGGTCATACATCTGTCAAGGAATGCTGACTCCAAAATCTCTGGATCATGCACTCTGTCCCCAACACAAGAGTCCAACTGTTTCATGAATAATTTATTGGCTGTGATAGATATTAGGAGTTTATTCCACAGTATCAGCAATCTTTGAGTTAAATATGAATGTTCTAAATTTGATTTCATATTACTTAGAACAAAATTCATTACCTTATGTCTTTGTGTTAGATCACAAGAATACATTTTAAGTGTAAAATTGCTTGCAAATGGGGAGAGGGTCAAGGAAAATCCCATAAGCAAATATTAGTTTTCTGCAAATGTATCGCTAGTAAATAAATTAAGACATTTATATCTGCAATTATAACTGAAATTGTTTGTATAATATCATTTTCTTAGTAAATTTCCTTTGCACTTTTCAAGGATTTTCAACTGACCCACAGTATATATACAGAAAATGTAAATACATTCTAGGAATGGCCTGATGTGCATTTTGTATAATAATGTAAGACACATCTCATTTCTTATGTTAAGATTCTTTAACATATATCCCAGTTTATGCATAGCTGTATCATTTTTAATTAAGCATGAATCCCAAAAGAAAAGTAAGCAGTCATGGTTATCCCTAGATCCTTATACTGTATTAAGTTCTTAAGTACATGTTTCATTAATTACACAAAGGAATGAATTGATGTTTTGCCAAAGTACATTACATTACACATATCAGAACTGAAGTGTATATCTATATTATACACCCATTCACTCACCTGTCTCACATATATGTTCAGTTGTTCTCTGTCAGAACAATTTTGTTCTATAAAACCAGTCATATAGTCATCTGCATGCTTATTAATCTAACATGTTTTAGATCTAGGAATGGCGATAAATACAATATTAAATTATCTCAGACTAAGAATTGATCCTTTTTGGACTCCAAGATAAATAGGTAGAGAATATGAACTTGTGCCTTGTATGGTTACACATGGGTAACACAGATCATGATACCATCATTTTTAGCCTAAGAGTAAAATCAACTTATTTATTAATAAATCATCCTTTTTTTTCTTTTATGAATATAATCTATGATGCAATAAATTATGTACTGATAAAAAAAGACTTGAATGTTATCAACAATGACCCAAATACATTTGCTCATAATATTGTTAATGAGTTATTTGACACAATTCAGAATTCTGCATTAATAAGTACATACTGTTAACATACAAATATACAGGTGAATCCAACAACAAAATTATCTTTTAGCGGAATCTGTAAAGCAAATTTTAAAAAGTAAGAAAGAAGTATTCCTCCTCCTTCAGAAATGACTGATATGTCTAGAAACTGATTACTTTTCTTTCCAAATCTTCCATTGCTTTTAGCTTGGTTTCAAAGTGTGAAAGCAAAAAAGAAAATGTATTCTTTGATTACCTCAGTAAATTGAAAGGGAAATTTATATGTGCAACATGTTATCAAGGAACAATGAAATGACGACCCATACCAGGAATCGATTTAGAAATGTGCTCAAAGAATAATCTTGTGAAAACTTCACAATAAACAAATAAATATATCAGGGAGTTATAGTAAGAAGAGGAGACATGATAACGACTGCCACAAGTACTCAAGTTTCATGGAGTCAGATAAGATAACAGGTGGTTTCATACACAGAATCAAGGCCAACCCAACTAAGTCCTTATTTACTGACGACAAATTAAATGTTAACATGTAGACATGTTTCTGACGCACGGTGTCAGGCTGCAGTGGTACTAGTTTACAAATGGAGGACATGTTGGCCCACAACTTTAAAACTATTGATCTAACAAGTATTCAATGTTAAATCATGGCGAGAATCATAATGGAGCATATCCAGAATGACACTGCAGGTGTGTTTTGGTTGCATTTGAAACAGTATGATTTGGTTAAAGGGAGATCTAGCCTTTTGAATTCTATGGCATTCTTTAAAGAGGTGATAGTAGCATTTGATGATGGGCTGACAGTGCATACTGCTTATCTTGATAAGGATAAGGCAATTTAATAACATTAAATGTCACTTCATATGTAATTCAATGGTGAAACGTTAGTTAAGCCATAGGACAGTAAGTCAGGGTAGGGGGAAACCTGTTTATCCAAACAGGGGTTAGTAAGATGCCCTACAGACCTCTGTACAGGGACTATTTTTTGGAGCATTCTTAGACATAAAGCAGGAAGTGGGCTGGGGTTTACTATATATATATATATATATATATATATATATATATATATATATATATATATATGCTTTGACTGCAAACTAGGTAACATGATTACTTCAATAAAAGATGCTAACGTGTTCCAAGATGGTCTAAAGATGAACACCTTAATGCTGTAGTAATGATCTTAACTTTAATGTCAATAAATGTAACATCATGAGACTATTAAAACGATACGACTTATGATCCCAGTGAAAATGATCAGATTATAAAAGAAATCTCTATCATTAAATATCTAAGTTAAATTGTGGGCAACAATTCAAATTGTAATTTGTACTCTGACCAGTGTGTATCTACAAAAGTTAGGAAAGCATATTCCATAACCCATCCAATTCTAACAGGCATGTCTGGTCTGATAACTCCTGAACCATTTTACATTTCACTAACCCTACCATTTATTGGGGTCTATTTTATAAAACCGAAAACCCATTTTAGTGAATACCACAACAGCGACACATATAGCCTGAACCACAAATACGCCGAACCCCCTAAACCGCGAAATTTTAAATCTTGAATTGTCATAGTCGCCCAACCCCACTGCACGCTACATACTACGTACCCAAACATAATAAATAAAACACATACGTACACTAGCCAAACCCTACTTCTAACAATACACTAAACCTTACATACATTACTATCTATGCATTTACCTTAACCAGCACCCTAAACCTAAGGTCCGTAACTATCGCACACTTACCGTACGGAGATATACCCAAACAAAACAAATAATCTACACACACATACACTTAACAAAACCCTACTTCTAACCCTACAGTAAACTTTACATACATTACCTATCTATGCACTTACCTTAACCCACATCCTAACTCTAAGGTCTGTAACTATCGCACACTTACCTTACGGAGCTATACCGCAGACGGGCCAACCATGACAATTTGACATTTCAAATTTCGCGGTTTTGAACATTCACTGCTTCCGTAGTTCACGCAATATGTGTCGCTCTTTTCCAATTCAATCAAACGGATCTTTGGGCTTCTAATATAGACCCCATTTATTGAATACAATAATGTATTTTATGATCTTCAATAAAGCCACCTAAAAATACTTGGAAAGATAAAATTCCTAAGAGAAAAAAAGTCAAGGGATTAGAATAAATTAATTATTCCAAATGGCTTTAGGAACTGCTTTGATAAACACCTGTCTGCTATATAATGCAATTTCTGATTTAGTTCTGTTTAAAAGTCTGTCTGAAACACCCCAATGGAGAAACTAAAACTAGATTGGGGAATCTAATACTAAGAACACCTTACAGGATCTTGGAGTAAGCTTCCATCCTTTACAATTAGGAGAAATATAGAAATATATGTATTTATATACATATATATATATATATATATATATATATATATATATATATATATATATATATATATATACACACACACACACACACACACACACACACACACACACACACACACGCATATATATGTTCAAGTGTGTGTATATAGTAAAATCTTGCCTGTGGAAAGTGGGTAATGCACATTTAACATTGTGTAAAGTAACCTGTGTTTTTAAAACTCTCACAGCACTTTAATTAGAAAATTTGCTGTATTAGTTAATGAGAAACCAACTGCTTGCATAAAAGAAGGTTGCCTGACAAATGCAAATCAGGGACTTGTGTCCTCAGTCAGAGGTGCATCTTGGGCCAGAAAAGGTGTTCTGACCAAAACATTCATGGAGTTGGATGACCCAGTCTGGGGTCCTTCTGGATTTAGTCTGAGGTAAGTTAAGGTGAAGATATTTATTCGGTGGAGCTGAAGGGAAGCCCAGGTAGGGCCCACAACTGTGATTTGTCTGTTTAATAGCTGATGGTTGGACAGGCTATTTCAGTCTGAAAATAAATTGTGAAATACTTGCATGGACTGTAACATCTTACATTAAGGCACTTATATGTTATATAGAATCGTAAATACTATGCCAAACTGAGTGGGCTACCTTTTCCAGTTATTTTTCCTTTGAAGGAATAAGCTGTGTTTCTTTTTAGAAATAGATGTCTCTAGTGTTTGTCCAGACTTATACTGGGGGCGTGCACATGAACAACTTTGCCAAGGACTGGCCAAAAGTATTCATTACAGTGACACCTTTACTGCCAGGTGTATGACATGTTTCAGCTCACATTACCCATTGGAGTCTGCAAGAAGAGTTGTTTTGCATCTGTCCTTCATGTTATTACTCTCTAATCAAAGTTTTATTTATTTATTTTTTATTTATTTATTACTTTTGTTTACTGGGGAATGTCCGACTGGGCCAGAAGCCCATTTTCAGTGGAGATCCAGGGAGAAAAACTTCTGACATACAGTAGAGAATTCTAATACTAGCCAATATAATAATCTTAATAATGTTTGATAAAAAACAGCATGTACATCAACAACAAAGTACTTATGTACAGACATAAATTCTAAATAATACTAACAAATCTAACAATATTAATAATGTTTGATAAGAAACAGCATACACATCTAAAGCAGACCATTTCTTATGTACAGACATGAAATACAGTTTTAAAAACAATGTGCTTGACCATACATATATAAATAGGAGACATATTTGCTAGTGCCAGGAATGAGATGAACTAAGCTAGGAAAACTTGCTTAACATATAGACCAGTCTAGTTACTAATAGGGAAATATAGGCAATATGTTAGTTGTGAGGAGATATGCGACAGATATGGGGTTGTGTTAGTTATGAGAAAGAGTAGTAATCTATGAGATAGATGGGGTCCAGTTGTAGTAAAAGATATAGTATGGGAGTGAGCAGGCTTAACTAGGAGTATTGCAGGAACAGAGCCATTGAATTGCTAGACGTTCTTTTAAGAGGTGTTTGAACTTATGATAATTAGTTTTTTTTGCTATGGGTTGGGAAAGATTGTTCCAGAGTCTGGCAATTTTGTGTGATTAGAGAGAGGTACCAAGTGAGTTGTGGGGTTGGGTAACCGTTAACATAAGTTTGTTTGAGGACCTGAGTAGTCTGATTTATAGTAGGTTAGATTAGGTTGGTTAGTGCAGGGCATTCACTGAGCTGGTGAATTATTTTGTTGGCTATGGACAGTTGATTGAGTGTTAACAGGTTAGGGAGTTCCAGCCAGTTGAGTTGGGAGTGCTAAGCAGTGGTGAGTTCTATAAGGGTGGCCTGTGGTGAACTTGGCAATTTTGTTGTAGCTGGATTCTAGACTATGCAGGCCTGATTTTCATAGGTTGGTAAATATTTGGGATCCATAGAGGAGTGTGGAAAGTAGTTGTGAGTGTGCGGTTGCTAGACAGGCACATTCAGTGAGGTAAGGTTTAGCTCTATAGAGGATAACTTGTTTGGTGTGGACCTTTTTGATGTTTAGGGCAACGTGACTATCAAATCTTAGGTTATCATCTGTTGTGACACCCAGAAGTTTGGTTTGGCTTGTGGGTTCTATACTGGTTCCATTAGAGGAGAGTATTGTTAGAGGGACTGGCATGTTTTTGTTTTGTTATTTTTGAAAACTATAAGCTTGGTTTTGCTACAGTTTAGTATGAGTTGGTGATCAGTGAGGTATTTTTCTATATCTTGGAAAGAAGTTTGCATTTTTATTTGTAGTTCCTGGGGAGTGGGGTCTGAGCAAATAAGTGTGGAATCATCTGTGTACTGGACTATGGAAGCTAGTTGGGTTGCAGAGCTGAGGTTATTTGTAAAAATTGTAAAGAGAGGGGAGCCAAGAACTGAACCTTGAGGTACTCCGATAGAGATGGGGAAAGGGTGTTTTCCAATTTGGTAGCTTGCTGACGGTTAGAGAGATAGCTATGGAACCAGGACAGGGCAGATGAGCTAAGGTTATAGGAGGACAGTTTGTTGAATAGGATTTGGTGGGAAACGGTGTCAAAGGCTTTTGACATATCAAAGAAAATGGATGAGACTATAAGGCCTTCATTTATGAGACTTTGGATGGTGTTGGTAAAAGATATTAGGGCAGTGGTGGTGCTATGTTTAAGCCTAAAGCCATGTTGAGTGGAGGAAAGGAGCTTGTAATGGAGGAGATGGTTGAGAAGTTGGTTGTGGATGCATTTTTCCAAGATTTTAGCCAGGGGGGAGAGGATGTCTATG
Source organism: Protopterus annectens (assembly GCF_019279795.1). Classification (NCBI taxonomy): domain Eukaryota; kingdom Metazoa; phylum Chordata; order Ceratodontiformes; family Protopteridae; genus Protopterus; species Protopterus annectens. Next base: position 698,604,022 of record NC_056741.1, read on the forward strand.
GGATGGTAACTAGTTAGTTCTTTAGAGGTTCCGCCTTTGTGCAGGGGAATAATGTGAGATATTTTCCATAGAGAGGCCATATACTGCTCTGCAATTGAATGGTTGATTAGGACTGATATGGAATAGGCAATTAAGGGGACAGCTATTTTGAGGAATTCAGTGGGTAGTAGGTCAGCTACTAGACAGCAGGGTTGGAAAGGAGATTTTTTATGTACCTAGTTTGGATGGGAGTAAATATGAAGGGGTTGGGGAGATGTAGAGAGGGAGAGGGTATGGTAAGAGGCTGCGATTGCTGGTTACCTAGGAGGGATGGGATTGTGTTAATGAAGTGAGTGTTGAATTGTGTGGCTATGGGGTCAGCTGTGTTCAAGGTGGCAGGTGGAGGGGTTGGGATATAACCTGGGTTGGAAGGTTATTAATGTTTTGTCAGAATTTTCTGAAGTTATTTTGGCAGATTTGTCAGCATTTTTGGAAGTTTGTCTGATATCATTTGTTTCTTGGCAAGATTTCGGAGTTGTAGATATCAGATGAGATTTTTTACATCTTTGGTAGTGTGATATGTTAACCATGATTTGTCTCTCTGTTTAAGTAGTGATTTGGTGTCTTTCATTAGCCATGGTATGTGCTTAGGTTTTAGTCTTATTTTTCTTGTGGGTGCGAGGTTATTTAGTATATTGAGAAAGGTGTTGTTGAAGTACTGTACAGCCTTATCTAGAGGGAGGTATTTAAGAGGTGGCCAGTTACTTTGTTGAAGTAGAAGATTGAAGGTGGAGGGGGAGAAATTTTTCTTGTTGTGGATGAATTTATATATTATGTTGGTTTGGGCCTGTACCCGTTTCCTGTACAGGAAGGTTGGTGAGTGGTCACTGAGGGAGTCAAGGAGGCAACCGGCTAGGTGAGCTAGTTTTGCTCTGTTTCGCTGTGTGTTTCCTTTCACCCACAACCATAGGAATCTGCTAAGAACAGTGGACTCTAAGGGGAAGTCTGGCCTGAAGATGGTGCTGCTTCAACAACTGTTAGAGTGTTTGAGTACTGTGATAGCTATCTGCAGAATGTGTGTGTGTCATAAATAAGTTAAGAGAGGAGGATGACACAGAGGCATATCTACCGGCTTCTGAAATATATACCACCCAGGATATCAAGGACGAATCAGAGTGGGCTAAAATAGCTTCCTCTCAGCTAACAGGGAAGGCATTAAAAACCTACACAGACATGGACAAAATTGTTTACATGGACTATAAAAAAAAATTAAAAACAAAATGTAGAGTACTGCCACGATAAGTTCTGAATTATAGGCTATACAATTTTACAACTAGAAGATTAATGCTAAGAAACCAGTAAGATCTCAATGCATGACATAAAACCTATCTTAAAGCTATGGTTAGCACCTGATTATAACAGTTAAATGAAATGTGAGAAATTCTAATAGTGGACAGATTAAAAAAAAACAATACATAATAATATGAGAAAATGCATTTTGCAAAGCAATGCTAAGAACTCTGACAAATAAATAACTTTAGATGAATGCTTATTAGCACTCGAGCCACATATATAGGTTCATAGGTTCATAGGTTCATAGGTTCATACTAGGCTATCTGCCTTGGGGCAATTATAAGCCTAGCCCGATTCTGTATGGCTTACGCCACCCCTTGATTTGAGTATACTGTGCCCTTTTTAAGGTTTAGTTTACTGTGCCTCTGTCTAATAGTGACACGGGAGATTCAGTGAGGTGCTCTGTCTCACATGAACTGGAATTCTATTCCAGAGCGAAGGGAGCCTCTGGGTTATGAACCTGTCCCTCCAGCAAGTTCTATTTATTTCTGTGCTGAGGTTCAAGTCCCTCAAGCGTGTGGCTCTAAGGATATTTCACATTCCTGTATTCTACCACTGTCACATGTTATAGCAGTAACACAGAAAACGTGTCCCTGATTGTCACAGAGTATTTCTAGATTAGTCCCTGATTATGTTGAGATATAACCCTGACTGGTTGAGAACTATGTTCCAGGTATACAGGTGAAGAATACCACTATGGTCAAACACATACAGCTATATTGACATAGCTATGCTGTCTCCAGAAATGTTATGGTTAACAGAGATATTCATAGTAATCTGACAAACTGTACAAACTAGCTGCATATACGAACAAGCAGGTATCTGTACAATCTGTGTAAAATGTTAACACAGGTAGATAAAAATGTAATCTATGCTACACCTTGCATGGATTAGTATCCATGATATACATACTGCGGCCTCTTGCTTAACTGGTTGAGCTAAGAGAAACCACACCACCTTCCCTTTAACAACCTATTGTTGGAAGTCTCCATATTCCTGCAGATAATGGAAGAATACAGACCCATCCAACACCTACGTGCTATAGGCGTTCATGCTTCACAATCAATATGTGTAACAACCAGATTGCATTCAGTTTTACTAAGCCCAACATCTGACAGACATGCTGACCTTGGGTGCTCCTGCACTAATGTGTACAACAAACATGTATTTAACAATACTGTGCATTTTCTAAAGCAGAGGGGAATAGTGTAGTTCTGTATAACTTAATATTCATATATACAGAAGTATACTTTGCGATGGTCTCAGACTATTGCGAATAATGGGGAAATGCACAGTTATCTGCGGCCTAGGTGCTATAGGCATCAGTGAAACAAGGCCATGCTGGATACGTAAAATGATGTACTGTATAAGTTGCCAAACAAACATGGGTCTTATATTCAATGATATATAATAGTATTAAAAAAAATATTGGAACCCATACATAGGAAGGAACAGTCACCTTGCCTTATTGTTTAACCAGATGAGCTAAGTGACAGAGCAGCTAAGTATTTCTTCTTTCAGCTTTTCCCAGTTAGGGGACGCCACAGCGGATCTCTGGTCTGCTAATGATTGGCAGTGGATTTTTACAGTGCTGAGTTGCCAGCCCGACGCCCAACCTTCAAAGAAGGCACACCCATTCATGCACGCACCTACCTGTATGTCTTTAGATGTCACTCAACCATGGGGAGAACATGCAGACTCGACAAGAAGGCGCTCCAGCCGGGAATCGAATGGGAGAACCTCTTGCTGTAAGGTGACAATGCTAACCGCTGCACCACCATGGACTTTCTGACAGAGCAGCTAAGTAATGACTCTAAAAGAAATATTTAGGACATATGGGTCACAGCTGTATGTGTGATTTCCATAGGAATGTACAGCTATACTGGATATTATGACACTTAACATAAGCATCCACAGTCTCTGCACCTCAGCAACCCTCCAGTGAAGATCATCTGCATCCCTCCGATGTAGGTCATTGTAGCAGTGGCAAACCTGAACTCCAGTTCTGTAGATCCCTGTCCATTGTCATTGCTCCCTCACAATCCAATTCTATATGTTGATCATCTCAAAGTTCATGGGCCGTGTTGCATATGGTACTCAAGTCGAGTGTAGATGGTGAGCATCTGGGTCATCTCCTCCTTGGAGTTCTGTGCCTGGACATGCTGAAGCCTCATCGCAGTAGCCATCTCATTGGTGCAGGTCAGAAAAAAAGCCTTCAGAACATTGCTCATTGAGGTCCCTCTCAGTTCGCAGGTAGGAATGGTATGAACAGTAAATGTACCAAAGTCACATTTTAAATGTGGCATTTATAGGATGGTATCAGATAACTGGAGGGTAACAGGCATATGCTACACATGGTCCCATTTAATGATACCTATTGGGTGTTTGCACACAGCACCTTCCCGTTATGCCAAGCTTAATGCACCATATTTAGAGATGTTACGTGGACATACACAAATAAATTTCAAAAACTTTGAATGATAATAAACCTTATTAATTATGTATGGCGCAAATGGTATTTAAAAGCTATGTGCACATTAGATGTTCTTACTTTAAGATATAGCTGACTTACAAGTAACTTCATAGGAAATGTGGCACTTGGCATTGCTGTGGTGGGATATATTGCTCTATTACAGACCTACTTTACTATTACTCCTTATAAATCTAATTATACATGTTTACAGTCACTACTTTGGCAAATTTTCTGCAATATAAAATGTCTGTGACATAATGGTGGGGTGAAGGATTGACCACTATGCATGCAGATGGTTACATCTGCATCACTGACAAGCAGGAATTTTACATATGCACTTGTGCAGATAAATGGAAAGAGTACCAGTGAACAGTACATACAGATGGACTGGCACTGTATCTGCATGTAGGCGGTAACCCCGTACGTTCTGTGGTATAGTCATGGAAACTGATCCGTTTGGTCCATCGCATGTTAATTGATATTCATTGATATCAATATTGATAGACTGATATGATCTTCATTGATGCTTAGTAACCACCAATAAACGTCTACAAACATATATATATATATATATATATATATATATATATATATATATATATATATATATATTAACCCTAGAACTAAATATTATCACAAACTCTTAATAAAACTCCAGTGACTAGCAATCAGATTACAACTTAACCTCATAATTGATGGAGACATCCACCCTAACCCAGGCCCAAGCCCTCTTGATACTATCAGACCCACAAATAACACCCCTACTAACCTGAGAAACCAAAACAAGCCCCCTAATTCACTCCTAGTATGTCACCTTAACATTAGAAGTATAAATAATAAAATTCATTACTTACATGCCCTCTTGGATATACATTCCCCTGAAGTACTGTGCCTTTCCAAAACCTGGCTCAAACCCACTACTACTGATAATAAAGTTATACCCCCAGGTTATAATATATTAAGACTAGACCGCATCTCTAGGAAGGGAAGGGGGGGTAGCCATCCTGTATAATTCCACATTAGAAGTAACCAAAACTAGTACTCCACATGACCTGCCAACTGAAAATGCAGAAATACTCATCTCTAAATTACAAATTAATAAATACAAATCCATAAACATTGTGTGCATCCATATTCCTCCAGGTAATAAAACAAATACCCTAGAGGGCATCCTCCAATGGCTGTCCATTAATTGCCCCCAAGAAACTATTATTCTCAGGGACTTTAATATCGACTGAAACACCTGTACCTCGGACTTCCCCACCACCCATATAAATTTACATGGCTTCACCCAGGTCATATCTTCCCCCACTAGAATCAGTAAGCCTAACAAAAAAGAAAGTATCCTAGACTGGATTCTAATAAACAACCATCCCCATATATATATAAAGCAGGCACCCTATCTGAGGATATCAGTGACCACTTCCTTACCTATATACTTAGGAAAAGAAATGACATCCCTCAACAATCCACCTTCAAAACTATTAGGAGCAATAACAACTTTAATGAGACTAAATTCCAAAATAAACAACGCATGCGACTGGACTACCCTAAAACTGTTTCCACTAGATGAAGCAGTCTCGTACTTTAATTCTAAAGTTCTTGCTATCCTGGATAGCCATGCTCCCAAACGTATCATCAGAACCAATAATAAAGTAGCACCATGGCTGTCAAATGATACTAGACAAAAAATCATATGTAGAAATAAAGCATGGGCCTCCTGGAAAACCACTAAATCCCCAAAAGACCACCTCATATTTAAACAACTAAGAAATGATACAAAGAAGTCCATTATGCTATACAAAAAAAACCTACTACTGCAATCTGCAACAAAAGCACCAAAGTCATCCACAAAAATTTTGGTCAAGCATAAACAAACTTCTCCACCCAGGACAATCATCTCCCCCTACCCCCTTGACTACCCTCCTAAAACCTCTAAAAATTGTTGCTACCACCTTCAACACTTTCTTTACAGAAACTGTTCAATCCCTTGCCAGCAAACTAGTTCCTAATAGCCCAAGTTCTACCAATCCCACACCCAATAACCCCACCCTCTTCAAGTTTGAGCCAGTACCAACATATTTTATTAGGTCACTACTCAAGAAATTGAAACCCACCATCATGTCGGCAGACCTACTACCTGCAGAGTACCAACAAAAAGCCACTGATAAAATAGCTTACCCCATTTCAATACTAATCAACAGATCTATTCTTGAAGCTTATAGCCCTTCTATCTGGAAAATATCCCACATTATTCCTCTCCATAAAGGGGGTAATTCCACAGAACTCTCAAATTACAGGCCCATAGCCATCCTGTCACCCCTGGCTAAAATTATGGAAAAATGTATCCATAAACAATTCCTAGCCTATCTTAATCTGAACAATCTCCTAGCCCCCTCCCAGCATGGATTTAGACATTGCCATAGTACAACCTCAGTCCTTCTTTCCTTCTCTCAAAACCGTAATAACAATAAGCTCTCTTCAGCCCTCTTCCTAGACCTTTCCAATGCATATGACATGGTAAACCACCAGCTACTCTTAGGGACACTAAAAACACTCTCTATAGATAACCTAGCAATTAGCTGGTTTCATTCCTATCTAAGTGGTAGACAATAAACTGTACTATGGAAAGATAACTTATCGTCCCTATTACCAATCAGCCTTGGAGTCTCCCAGGGGTCTATATTAGGCCCCCTCCTATTCTCCATCTTCATTAATGATCTGCATAAAATCATCCCAGATGCAACGTGTATACAGTACGCAGATGACTCAACCCTAATCTGCGATGCCACCTCCACTGCAGACTTACAATCTTTATCCCAAAACACCTTCAACAAAGTTGAGAACTGGCTCACTGGTCGCCGTCTACTATTAAACCCAAATAAAGCCAAGCTGTTAATCTTCACCCCTCACTCACAAGGTCCCTTTACCATCTCTCACCATAGCATCCAACAATGGCACCATAATTTCCCCAGAACCTAATACTAAACTGATAAAAGTAATTATCGACAACAACCCTAAGTTTGATGCTCACATTGACAAAACTATTAAAACAGCTAATAAGAAACTAGGCTCTTTATATAAGATTAAACTATTCCTAACCCCATCTGCTTGGATTGTGATTGTCCGTACCCATTTGCTATCAACCCTTCTTTATGCCTCACCCATCTTCGCAAACCTAATCAAATATGACCTCAATAAACTTACTAGCTGCTACAATAATATTGCACGATTTGCCACAGGATCAGCATATAGAGCACATCACTGTTTAAACCTTAAATCGCTAGGCTGGCTAGAACTACACTACCAACTTCAATATAACCAATTAATAGTTGTTCACAATGTTCTCTACCAACCAAATAGTACACCCATACTGAAAAATATTATCACTCCCTACAGTAACCTAAACACACTCCGCTCCTCCAACAGAACGCTAGTACAAACTGTTAAATTCAACAATTCAGCTGGTGAATCACTATTTTCCAACTCTGTCGGTAAAACCTGGAACTTACTTCCTGCAGAAGTTACTACACTTCCTTCCTTAACCCAATTCAAAATATCTCTTAAAAAACACCTAAAAATGCATTGGCTTTGTCCATGCACAAACCCTGACTAAACCCTATTCAAATACCAACTATATATGAAAACCTTAGTACGGGAAGAAACTTTCACTGTATTACTCTGATATATTAACTGTCTAGAAAACTGATTATAAGTCTCTAACTACTGGAAATGACTAATGTAAGGATGATATCTTGATACTACCATGTACTACTAAAATGTATGAGAACCACTAAAATGTAAGTGTTCTCCTTTAACAGTAAATAATCTCTAAATATTTCATGTGTGTAGTCTTGCATTATGTTTGTATCTATTGTTGAACATCTGTCCTTTTTGTAATATTTCACTATATGTATACATGTAATGTATGTCTGGAGCTTTTCTCCCTGGGCCTCCGCTGAAAATGGACCTATATCCAGTCGGACTTTCCCTGTTAACAAATGTAAAATAAACAGTCACTTGTAACCAAGATACAGGTACGGTTACTATAAAGGCTATCTTCCCCAATATGTTGTTCGTTATAACACTTCCAATGACTCCACTAAAAAATAAGAACGTTCAGCAATAAAAGATACCAATGGCTCCATCAAATGGAAACTTTTATTTTTATTTATTTATTAGAATGGTTCTAGGTTTTATAAGACTGTTTTTTTAAATATTTAAATATTTAATAGAATTTTGATATGTCACATTATAGAATTTTATGATTTAAATATACCATACAGACGAGTGTATTTTATCTATTTATTCATTTATTTATACACACATACAATTATACATTTATATTTATATTTATATATTTATTTACACAACTATTTACAACAACAACAAATGGAATAATTTATAAAACTATTTATTTATTTATTTACACATAATATATTTTCTATGGAGTTATATTTAGAATTATATGCATATTCATATTGTTAAATAGGTATGTCATTAAGGGGATTTATAGTATAAATATGAATATATACAGATATTTTCCTGATGAGGGAGTGAGAAAACTTGCCTTGGATGATCATGTGCTTTAATATTTTATAATATTTTATTGTATGCCTCACATGTTATATTGTTTATTTATTCATTCATTATTTTTTCTTATTTTTTCACGTATATGTGAAAAAGGTTTTTTAGTGCTCGTATAAGCAAGAATAGAACGAGCATGAAAAATGGAAAATGATTTTTATAGATTTTCTTCTATAATTTTATATGTTATCCATTATGTTGAATGTTAAAGAATGTGTTTTTTTCTAATACCACCTCTGCTATGACATAGCCAGCCTGTTTTTCAGTTATTAGTATAAATTCAGTTTAGATTCACTTGATTGATCAATCAAACAATTGTAATTAATTGACTACAATATATAAGGAACAATAAGAACTAGTTTTATTGATTCTGAAGAGGTCTCCAGTGGGAGACAAAAGCACTAAATCAGTTCGTGTTTTATGTCTTTTTAGTTGTTTTGAGTTACAATAAAAGTTTCCATTTGATGGAGCCATTGGTATTGTTTATTGCTGAACGTTCTCATTTTTTAGTGGAGTCATTGGAAGTGTTATAACGAACAACATATTGGGGAAGATAGCCTTTATAGTAACCGTACCTGTATCTTGGTTACAAGTGACTGTTGATTCGTGACCTATTGTTTTTTGTTGCAAATGTACAATAAAATAAATAAAATAAAAATAGTAACACATTTCTTAAAACTGAATTCCCTGCTTCTATTTCTAGTGTTGTACTGAGGAATGTAAAATATTTTGTGAAGCCAAAATTAACAAGCAAAGTGCTAACTTAATCCAGATATGGAGAGAGGGGTCACATAGCTTGAGTCTGTTTCATTAGTACTGAAGGTGAATCTAATAACATAAATCTGAAACCTGATATGCATGCTACAAATGAAACTGCTCCTGTGGAATGTGATAAGACTGCAGCAAGAATAACTTGTCACAACTATGTTGTTGGGGTTCAAGCAAGCTAGCAGTCATGTTGATAGAAAGGAATGTCTTCTGATATGTAAAAATTCATACACTTCTGAGAAAACGTTTGCATGCTGTAGCTGTAGCCCTTGACCTGCCTAATGGTATTATAATAGGAAAAGATTTTCCTCATTTTGAGGCACTGTGGAAATGAGGGAAAAGTGAAAATCCACAAACACAGAGTGCAGGCAGATATACATAACAAGAAAGAGATATTGCAATGGCTTGCTATGCTCATTTAGTATAAGATTGATCATAGATTACAATCTTATAGAATATACGATTAAAACTAGAAGAAAGAAGTTATCATGGAAGCTACAAAAGGGGTTTGACTCTGATTGTAATGAGACAGTAAAAAGATCATGTGTTTCCAGAAACTTGGTTCATCGATAGAACAACAAAAACCCAATACTGTAAGAGATGTCGCTCTAGGAACTGAAGTTGAAATGACAAAAAAACTCAAGTAAAAAGCAGTACAAAAAGTGATAAATCTAAGAAAATACAAAGTTCTAAATCTATTTCTATACAAGGGGAAGAGGTAACCAAAAAAAAAAAAAAAAGAATTGTCAAGAGGGTTATGCAGAGGGTGGAAATGTTAATACAGAATTGAATGTCTGTCCAGATTATCTTTTGTAATGGAAGACATATAGGAAGCTGCAATGACAGTGTTTTGGGTAACACATGCTATACCTTTCACCTTAAGACAAACTAGTGAAAAGATTGACCATGGACTGATGGACTTGTGGGAAAGCCACATAAACTTACAAAAATCTCTTGGAAGATAACAGTTATAGTATAACAAGAAAAGTTATAACTAAGGTTGTAGGGAAAGGTAATGAGCAAGATGTTTCAATTATGTTTTACCCCTAAATTGAATTAAAAGATGATCTCATACTCAAAGTAAGTAAGGATAGAATAATTTACACCAGTTGTTAGTTCCAAACTCTATCAGGACATTTGTAAAGAAATTTTGAGAGCAAGGCTAGGCTTAGGAAGTCCTCCCTGTGGTCTTTAGCCTAGTAATCACCTATGAAACTATGAACCTATCAGTTAGTCCATAGTCGTGTATTGGGAGGTCACCATGGGATAAGCAAAACTAAGGCAAGTGTGTTAACCATATTTTCTTGACAATGGATAATGAAAGAAATAGGAAACTTTTGTTTCTTTTGCAGAACAATGGAATAACATAAAAATAATCCCATCTTTGACTTAAGAATCCTTTGATTCCAATGCTTAACATATAGGTGTCATATGAACATCAGTATATACTAGTAATAATTGACTATGCTGCAAAATTTCCAGAAATGGTACTATTATTTCTAAGGCTTTTGACAGAGAACTGGTACTGTTATTCTCCAGAATGACTATCCCTAAAGAGCTATTTACTGGCAAAGGCACTCCTTTTCTGTCAAGGGCATTGCAATGCATCGATTTCTGTATAGTTAAGCAGTTGAAAATCATCCACAGACTGATGGCTTAGCAGAGAGGTTCACTAAATCACTGAAATTTGTGCTAATGAAAGGAACTGACACAGATGGTTAGAAATGGAACCAGGTGTTTCCCCACTTGTTTTTGATAAGTGAAATGCCACAACCTTTAAATTGGTTTACCTCATCTGAAATCTTGTACAGCAGGCATCCCGCAGGTCTACTTAATATAATTAAGGAGATGTGGGAAGAGTAGGAGACATCATTTAAATGAGTGATTGGACATCAAGTTAGTTTGCAACACAGAATAAAGTTAGTTATACCTATAAGAAATAAACACATGCTGAAAGCACATGAGAAGAAATAACGTTTCCCTTAATAAACTTAATTCTCTTAATTAAAATGCTCAATTTGGAGAATTCATAGGTTCATAGGTTCATAGGTTGATACTAGGCTATCTGCCCTAGGGCATTTACAAGCCTAGCCAGAGAGTGTTTGGCTTTCACCACCCTTTTTTAGATTATTTGATTGTGCCTCTGTATAGTAGGTCACAGAAGATAACCCATTTAAGGTTAGTTTACCTTGCCTCTGTCTAGCAGTGACACAGAAGAGATCCCAGGGGTAAATTTATGATCTCCCATCCAAATATCAAGATTCTTCTTGAAGAGGGTCATTGAGGGGCTCTGTCTAACATGGATTGGGATTTTGTTCCAGAGTGAGGGGAGCTTCTGGGATATGAATCTGTCCCTCCAGCATGTTCTATTTATTTCTGTGCTGAGGTTTAAGTCACTGGAGCGTGTAGCTCTGATGGATTTGGATTTCTTGAGGTGGAGCATGTCCATTAATTTTGGGTTGGACATGGCTTTATACGTCAGGCACAGGTCACCTCTGACTAGGCAGTAAGCAACTGAGTAGAGCTGGAGTTTCTTTAGCCTAACTGCGTAAGGCATCTGTTTGAGTCCCTTGATCCTCTTAGTGAGGTACTTTTGGGGTCTTTCTAGTTGTAGCAGGTGTCGGGTAAGGTACATCCCAGATGTGGCACTGTATTCAATTATGAGCCTGATGAGTGATGAGTAGAGGGGCACAATAACCTCTCTTGATCTAGATGTGAACCCCTTCGTGATAAGGTGGGCTATATATAATGTCTTTCTAACCACTTTGGCAATGTGATTGCCAAAGGAGAGATTGCAATCTACTTGGGTCCCCAAATCCCTAATTACTTCTTCCGTACTTAATGGATTACCACCTATGTGGTAATTTGTGGGCACTTTGTTTTCCCAAAGGGGATGACTATGCACTTTTTGGCATTTAGCTTTAGGCCATGGCTCTGGCACCAGTTATCCGTCTCTGTGAAACCTTTTTGGAGGATGCTTGTGTCAGCCAGCAAGTTGATTATGGCCCCCAGTTTGCAGTCATCTGCAAACTTTGTCAGCCATAGTCCTCCTGTGCTAGCCTGTACCTCTGGCTAAATGGCAAGGACCATTTTAGGTAATTGAAATAATAAATGTAATATAGTACAAAGTCTGACAATTAGAAAACAGAAGGAGAGAGTATATCTGTCAAATTAGTGTAGTAAAGTCAGGGAAAGAAGTCAGCAGTTCTGTGGTTAGGGTGCAAGTTGAAATTCATACAGGAGAAAACAAAAGAATCTCTTCCTGCAGTACAGCTAGAGTAATTCTTGTCAAATGTCCAAAAGCAGAAAATATGAAACTTTTTATTAAGAAATAAATGAATGAGTATTTTCAGACATGCCTGTGATAACTAAACTAACTGAGACATCACTTGGAGTGAAAGTTAAACTGAGATTTACAGAGTACCATAGTGACAGAAACAATTAGTAAATAAAGAAAAAGATGCTCACACTATATGTGACTGAAGAATCACGTGTGAATGGAGATGCTAATAGTGCTAATTCCAAAGCATAATGGAAGTATCAGATTCTGTAAAGATTAAAGGACACTGAATAACATTACAAACTTTGATTGATATTATACAATGACTGGCCAATAATATTAATATTAAAAAGGAGCATGCCGATTGATCAGACCAATCAAAGTGCCCATTGTAAATCTGAGAATATACCAATGGAGAAAGGTCCAGTCGTTATGGTCCGGTCCATAAAAATTTTACTTTTCTTTCTTTTTTTTTTAAATAAATTTACAAAACTGAAGACGTCACATGAATGAAGGAGATGGCACAGAGAAAAACAGAAAGGATAATCAAGTATGTTCTGCAAAACTAAATAAATATACTTGGTTATCCTTTTATTTTCTCTTCCCTGTCTCTTCCAAACATTTAGAGTCTCCGGGTTTCTTTTTGCTTAATTAAAAAAAAAAAAAAAAAAAAAAGCAATGAAAAATCATCATTTCTCCATTGCTTCCTTTACACTGCCCTGATGTACTGCATAAGTGTGGGAATGCAAGTCCCATACACATGCGCAGTATATCAAGAAAGTTCCATGATACTGGATAAAGAGTGGAAGGGCACTATGGCGCTGTTATACAAAGACAGTATTTAAGAAAAGTAAGTATTTCTTTTCTTAATTAATGTCATTGCATAATAGCAATAACTGGCTCTGTATATATATATATATATATATATATATATATATATATATATATATATATATATGTGTGTGTGTGTGTGTGTAAGTAAGTGTTGAAAGTGGTGTGTTTTATCTATGTTTAGTGTGTGTGTGTTTTTTGTGAGATAGGTGTAATAGTGTGCAATGGAAGAGTAGGGCGTGTTATATTAGGTTTGTCTTTTTTTTCGTGTAAGTGCGACTTTGGAGCTGGCATATATAAGTAGCAGGGGTGTGGGGGGTGCAGGGAAGCTTGCCCCCCTGCTTATATGTATAGTAGTGGTATGTGTGGTTTTTTTTGTTGTTTTTGTGTTTTTATGTCAGGGGATGGTTGGATATTATTCTTTTTGGACTATTATTTTCAATATTAATGGAGTCTTTTTTTGGGTTTTTTTTTTTTTTTGCAGTTTCGGTCTTCTGGTCTGGAGATACTGAAATTCGACATTTCAGTATCTCAAGCATCTAAAGTGAATATATATATAAATATATATATATTTAATTATGTCAAGCTTCTTGAAGGTTAATAGGTCATAAGCATGTCAGTTGAATCGATTGTTGTTAATGGTCATAACCTTTGTGTGATGAAAAAAATCACAGATATATGTAGCACAATGACACTTATTCACACTGTAGCTGGGTTCATTCTCAATGATAAAAGGAGCATGACATCCCACTATTATCTCAGAGTACAGTCACTGCTCTTTAAATTTGAGAAGAGTCTGCTGAGATGACTTGGGCACCTTGTGTGGCTCCCCAGCAGGGCTGGCCTTAGGCATAGGCAAATTAGGCAATCTCCATGGATGCCCATTGGCTATGGGCACATTTCTGATTTTATTTATTAATTTTTTTCTTCATTTCTTTATTTAGTAAAGAAATGAGGAAAAATAAGTAAATAAAATCAAAACTGCTTTCTTAGCCGAAAGGGCATGCTTTGGGGGAAGATGTTGACATTTTAGTTGTTGCCGTCTTAAGTCAAGGATTAAAAAAATCTGCAAATTGATTGATCAGGTACACTGCACCTGGCTAATTAATTTACAAAGCTTTTTACCCCTTGACATCATAAGAGAGCTACTAGAAAATCCACACAAATTAAACAGTCTACAGACTGTTGGGTTATAATAGTAGGAGTAGCCTGTGATCACAGGTGCCAGAAGGCCTACACAGTGTATGCAGCTACCTACAGTACTTAAATTGAAGGAATGCTAAAATGATGAAATGTCTAATTGACTCTCAAGTACAAAAGCAGCAGACATAACTTACTCCATAAAAGGAAACCTCCAGCTGGGTGTCCTAGACTTTTATTTCATGCTGTAAGAGAAAGCGAAGCGTTAAGTGAGGAGGCAGGGTGACAGAGAGAGTTGTCGAACAGCAAGCTCCTGCACTATATAAAATATTCTGTTTTTATTTGTAAACTTGTAAAGTTTGGGGGTGGGAGCTGGTCAGATGTATTACAACTATTAAACAATGGATGACAATGGGACGGTGTCATTGCTTTCAGTAATGTAATGGTAACTTGCAACCAACAGCTTTCCAGAGCTTCCTGAAGAAAGAGGATCTTTTATTTATTTATTTGTTTATTTGTTTGTTTATTTATTCATTTTTTACCTGTTCTTACTGTCCAATTTTTGGTGTGGGCATTTTGTTTCAGATTGCTCTCAAGTGTCCCGATTTGAGTGGGACATTTCAGTCTGACACAGAACCAGCACTGTCCTGACTTCCTAATTTACATACTACAGTTAAGTCCTGATTCTGAGTCTGCACTGCCCAGCCCACCTTCAAGTAGTAATTGACAGTTAGTGGCAGCCATTTCAGCCATCCTCACATCAGTAAAGTGTATTTTTTTCCCCTAAGTCCTTCAGTTAGACTCTTTCTGTTTCACTAAACTGGCTTGCTTGGTTTGGAGGTCTTTTAGTACAGATTTGAAAAAAACAGGGATAGAGTTTTCAGTGTTCATTTCCAGCTCTATCTGTTCAAGCCTCTTAAGAATTAAAAATGGATAGTTAATTTTTGCAGTGCATGCAACAGCTGGTATTAAGATAAGGAGAAGCCTTTTGGTTCTGAATGATTCATTATTTGGTAGTAGGATGTAAAACTTAGTTTTTACCCTACTGCAGCAGTTATCTCTGGATTGGAGACTGACAAATCTGTGAGATGAATAAACTCTTGGGTTTGAAGTTTCTGCCCTCTACAGCATCATGCTATTCAGTGGGGCTGTTACTCTCTTAAATTATGAATTTTTAGACATTAGCTGTTAATGTAGAACACATTATATATACTAATTTGAGCTTAGTGAACAGATCTCATTAAAAGTTTCTGAAACAGTCAGCCACTTTTATCCAAAAATAAAAGTATAGAAAATTATTTCAAGCTTAAGTGCTATGGGTGCATTCATGGCTAAGATAAATGATTAACATACACAATAAAGTTAAGTATAAATACCAACAGATTTCTTTAAGTTGTTTATTTATTTATTGGTTTCTCTACTTGCATCATGCTGCAATACAAGGAAATGATTTATGTACATGCCCTCACTTTCTAATCCCTTGTCTCTCATGTTCTCCACTTTTCACCCCTTTTCTGTATTTCAGATACCTAAACTAATCTTGTCATTACATAAATAGACTTATTTATATTGTAGATTATGCCACATGGGAGGGATAGTATGTGAGTGTGTGTGTGTGTGAGTGTGTGTGTGTGTGTGTGTGTGTGGGGGGGTGTATGTCTGTGTGTGTGTGTGTGTGTGTGTGTGTGTGTGTATGTCTGTGTGTGTGTCTGTGTGTGTGTGTGTGTGTGTGTGTGTGTGTGTGTGTGTGTGTGTGTGTGTGTGTGTGTGTATATCTGTGTGTGTGTGTCTGTGTGTGTGTGTGTGTGTGTGTGTGTGTGTGTGTGTGTGTGTGTGTGTGTGTGTATATGTGTGTGTGTGTGTGTGTGTGTGTGTGTGTGTGTGTGTGTGTGTGTGTGGGTGTGTGTGGGTGTGTGTGGGTGTGTGTGGGTGTGTGTGTGTGTGTGTCTGTGTATGTGTATGTCTGTGTGTGCGTGTCTGTGTGTGGGGGGGTGTGTTTGTGTATGTCTGTGTGTGATGTCTGTGTCTGTGTATGTCTGTGTGCGTGTGTGTGTGTGTGTGTGTGTGTGTGTGTGTGTGTGTGTGTGTGTGTGTGTGTGTGTGTTTGCGCACAAAGAGAGTGAGAGTGTTTCAGGCAAATTCTTTAAACTAGGTCAGCCTGTAATTCATTTGTGTGTGTAAGGCTATGGGTTTTATTCAACATTCTTTTCATAACAATGACAAATTACTACATCCACTGCATCTTTTTTTGACAGCCTTTCTTTTATATATTGCATGTAGTAATATCAGTGATATTTATAGTGAGATATTTCTTTCTATTTTTAATAAGTATGTGCCTTCATACAGTTATCTAAGCCATCATATATAAAGTAAGGGGCTGCCCCCTTTGTCACAACTACTACAGGATTGTAATCTTGTAAAGGTCATTATTTGACAAAGTAGCTGGTTATGGTACCACAGGTGGTATCCCCATTATATAATTGCCTACAGTGCTAAGTCTATATGCACATTTTGTAGGTAGGCATATTCATGTAGTTCTCCAAGCTATGATAAAGAACGTAAAGGGGCTCCATTAGCCATCCTTACTGCTTCACTGTACTAATGTAAAAACCTCACTATTTGATGATAGCCAGGGGTTTAAAGAGGAGATGACAGCACCCCATACATATCTATAGCATAATATGCAAAAATGTAATGAAAAATGAAATGTATGCTTTTTCATAACTGACTTAAACTTGTGCGGTGAAGTAATGGACACATGAACCAGTCACTAATCCAGATATGTGAGTAAGGCAGGCAGGACTGGAGTGGGGATATTCCACCTGTTTTAACTGATTGTTCTTGAGGGTTATAACACTTCAAATTTATATATTTTTGTATGAAATTTTCAGGGTATTCACTTTAAAGAGTCTTCTGTCAAATTGCTGTGCACTGTTGCATAATTCCATTTGAATGTGTCATCCCAAAGTTATTTTTGTAAATAATGTTTTGGATATGAGTTACACAGTGCAGTATTGCTGTAGAAATGGTAGTGATCCACACAGTGTATGATGAAAATATGAGCTCAAACTGTTTAGTTTTGGTAGAGTTAAAGGCATTTATTGACAATGTTAAACATGCATTGCCCATTGCAAATGATTATTGTTCAGGGTTATAAATGTTCATCTTTGTGGAATTATGGCAATATTTATGGGGTTTTGATTTTTGTGTAATAACTTGAAATACTGCAATGTAAAGGTGAAACTTTAGACCTCATGGCTGTAACTGCTGGGTGGGGGTTGGGCATAACTTCCAAATGTCCCTGAATTTTGGGAGAAAAGGTGATGGATTACATTTAATAAATAATAGCAATAATTAATATTATACACTTATTTTGCTTCCGGAAATACATGCTATTTTGCATTCTTCTATTTTCACAACTCCTGATGTTAATATTACTAATATTTTAAAATGTGTTCCTGATTATTTTCAAGTTTGCTCCTGATTTTGGAGGTAAGATGTTGAGAACCTGGGGTTGTGGTTGGATGGATGAAAGTAAACTGACATTTTTGTCATTTGCTCGGTTGTAAGCAGTCATTAGAATCAGTCTTTGCAGGACTGGTGTGCATTTGTAAGAAATAAGATGGACTGCTTAATTTGACACTTGGCATTCACAGCCAGTACAGGTTTAATTGGTGGGGCTGTCTGTGGAGGAGAATGATTAGCCGCCTGCTGTTTCCTTATTATTCTGGCTTTACAGGACTAGTGTCATTTGTGTGAAACCACTGGATTACTTTAATGTGTAAGGTGAAATGCATTCCATCTGCAAGATGGTTATCCTCTTTTATCACAATCCAACATCTGAACTGTACATAGACATGGTTATAACTGTGTGTTGGGAGTTGTCTGGATGAAAATAACTGATCCTTTTGTGACTTGCTCAGTTTAAAGTCGTTCCAAAGGGGTATAAAATGCACCACAGAATGCCCAGACCTTCAGAGCTTTGGGGGGCTGGTGGCCCCTACACACAATGGCTAAGTGGATTTTAATACTGGCCTAGTAGTGGCCTCTGCCCTGAATCTGACCTAGTCTAAATTGAGCCCTGCTCAGAGGTATACACAGGAGGTTGTTGTGCCTTTAATGGGGAGCTGCAGATTATGTCATGATTTCTTTAACTTTCCTCCCAAACCACAGAAACCACTATCTTGTGTTAGACTGGGGACAGTGTGGTCATCATTTGTTTAAACCTTCTCACAAACTTCAGAGGGGTGCACAGGGGTTCATTAAACTTGTTCAGGAGCAGTGTACTGTCTTAATGTGAGCTGGAAACATTAGTGTAATTATTTTTTTTCATTTTTTTTTTACTTTTCCTCCAAATAAACATCAGATACATATCACAGGTGGCTATGTTTTGTTGGTGGATAAAGGAGTTTTTGATTATATATGTCTCACAGCAAGGATGTTTCAGTTTTGTCTACGTATGACATCAGAGAGGTACACATAAGATGGCCATCTTTTGTGTGTAGGGGTGAGGAGGCATTCTGTATATAAGTATGTATGACAACAGTGACTTGAAATGTGATTGTGGCCATTTGTTCCTTAACTTTCATCCCAGTGTAAGACTAGACAAGAATACACTGAAAATGATTGCCTTTTTTAAGGTGGCATGGGGGGCAGATACTATTTCTAGATGCATGTATCATCATCTTCATTTGTCTTCTGTGTTTATTGCTATATAGCTAATTTTGAGCATTTAGTCTCAGATACAACTCAACTTCCATGAAATGAAAAAATGTGATTGAATTTCTTACCTTATGTATGATTTTTGTTCAGGCCATCATTGAATCAAGAGGTTGGAAAAAGTCTCACCTCAGTGATTCTATAACCCCATGGCATCTGGTGACTCATGGTCCCCAGATTCCCCAGCTTAATTTAGTAGACTTGGTCAGATCGGTGTGTTGTATATATTCAGGATTATTACACTGTAGTCTTGCTCAGTTAGTGTGTCTCGAAAGGATTCAGGGAAAAACCAAAGTCGAAGACCAAGACTAATTTTTTCCCTTTAGTCACAATATTTGTTCAAACCATCACTGCATTAAAAACTTGTTTTAAAAAGTGCACCTCAGAACATCTAGAACCCCCTAACTCCTGGGAATCTTGTAGACCCCAACCCCCTGGCGCAATACAGTTATTTCCACAACAGTTATTTGTTTAGGCTTAGTCAGTTAGAGTATATTACAAGGACTCACAGAAATACAAAGCTGTAAAGCAAAGACTGAATTTCTTCCGTTAACCATGAGCTTTGCTTAGGCCATTACTGGTTATAAAGCTTGTAACAAAACAGTTGCAAAGTGGACTACAGAAAAAGCATCTAGAAATACCCATGGTGTATTGCAACCCTCAGACTCTAGCTCAGATAGCAGTCTTGCCTACTTAAAATGCAATGAATGAATAAATACAGGAAAAAAGAGTAAGACAAAACTGTCAGAAAAAAGGAAGAAAAAAGTCATTTAGTTGGTTTAGGTAAGCCAGAATGGGGAGGTTGTGTTTCACCTAGGGTGTCAGTTGACCTAAGGCCAGCCCTGCTCCCTAGAGTGACTAAGAAGGGAAATGTACTAAGCACAGCCCACTGACAGGAGGACCCAGAGGAGACCCTTGACATGTTGAATATATTACACCTCTGAGCTTTCTTGATAGTAATGGATGGGTGGATGGATGGATGGATGGATGGATGGATGGATGGATGGATGGATGGATGGATGGATGGATGGATACAGATGTGGTAAGTGGTGCAATCACTGTAGGAAGGAACTTTCTTAACTCCACTTCCTGTAGGCCATCTGCACTGATTTGGGTCAGGTCAGGAATGTCCAACTTCCTGGTCTGTAGTAGTCCCATTTCAGCCTAACCTTCTTCTCTGTCCTTTTACCTCTTTACTCTTCAAGTGCTTTATTACAGGCTTTGAACTCAAGGAATATTTCAACAACATCTTAGACAAAGTTGATGTGAAAAAAGACTTGGTTGTGCATACCCAGTTTATTACTCCAGTTATATTACAAACTGTATAGCAACAATTTTGATGTTTTCATTAATTAAGAAAGGATTAGTCCACTTGAAGAGTTTGACTTCAAGCAGTAGAGCTCTGCTTGACTTGAAGAATGGTCACACCTCTCAACTATACCTTATTATGAAGAATGTTCCATATTTTGAGTCTTAAAACTCCCATGCTACACACTGTTCAACATTAAAAGGGTCTCTTGCATTCATTTTTAAGAACTTTTAATAACGTTTCATATTACTATAATGTTCATATAGTGAAACCACTTGGTTCCTAATTTTTCATTTTATATAATATTGAATCATATAGTTTCATAAGCATAACCTTTGCAAGATAAAGGGACGTATTCTAACTATGCTGCCATTTTCTTATATAAAATTGTTAGAAGTGTTCCACATTTTGCCTGTTTCTTCCAAATTATGACAGGCAGTTTTCTACATATTGGAAAATGAAGGCTGAAAGTTTGCTCTATGTCTATCAGGACCAGTAAAATGCTAATGAAATATATCCATATTGCTTCCACAATGATATTGAAGCTGAGCATACCAGCTGAGAAGACCTGCATGTATTACCTTTCATAAATGCTCATTGGTAATTGTTAATCTATGCTGACTCTGTGTGTATATATGTGTGCATTCAGCTGCTTTACACAACTGCAACTATCTGTGTCTAAGCCAAAAATTATAATGAAGTTCATTATTATTTAATAAAATTATGGTGCTTGGCAACCACAACAATTGCAGTTACAGTGCACCAGTATCCACAAAATACAGGATTTGCTGGTCTTAACAAGATAACCAGACTAGAAAGACTTAATGCTTCTTATAAGCTAATGGACCTTACATGATATGGGGAGTAAGTACATTTTAAAAATGGGCAACAAATGACAAATGAAGAGCCCTAGGAATCACATTACCCTAATATTACCCTAATAATGCTTCTGCAATAACATTGGGCAAGTTAGAGAAAAGAAAACCCAAAAGCAGTGTTTAGGTAAGATTTATGTGGACAGAGGGAGGGATGGATGAATACTAACATAAGTACTTTTTTTAGAAATTGATATCAGAAGCCATGAAGTCAGAATCTCTGGTCTCATTTGTTCCTAAAGCTGTATTATCACTATTAGACATTTGTCCTTACAAGTATGCTTCTGTTGAACCAAACACAAGTGAACTTTTAACTATTAAAAGCCATTACATTTTAGAAGAATCCTTTCTGATCCTTACTGGTAAACAAAAGCTAACACGTTTTGAAATCAGTTTGCCAAGCCAAATGAGAATTATATAAAAATATGCTTCAGTTTAAATAACTCTTCAGTCTGGAATTTTGCATGTATTTACATTTTATGCCCATCCAAAAATTCTGTAAACTACCATTTCATCAGAGATGCTATTTTCTCAAATGCAGTTGGAAAGTATTGGAACCAACTCCCCCATGAACTTACATCACTGTCTTCATTTACACTTTTTAAACACAATCTGAAACTCTATCTTAAAACCCATTGGTTATGTCCCTGTACAAATCCAGACTAATCTCATACTATATCCCAAATACCCTCTCTTAAGACCTTGTTCCTTGCTCTATCTGTGTCTTTTTAGATCAAGACCTATCCTTGGCAAAAACATATCTTATCCTAATAGAGATAATTTAAAATACCTAGTTAAATTCTACTGCATATAATTCTAAAGCATCCTACCTAAGGCAGGCAACAAGTATTGTTTAAACTGTGAGCATTGCTGAACTGTTGAAATTTGAAGTATGTATTTGTGCAACAGTTACTTCGTAGTTACTAATGAAGTCTTGTACATAAAGTCTAAAATATCTTATCTAATGCTTGTAACATGTTTTTTGTATAAACTGTGAAGATTCCTGAACTGTTTAAAATTTGTAGTATTTAACTGTATAACAACTAGTACCTGTATGTTAGTAGTCTATTATACAACGACCCCCCATTAATATTCAGAAACGTGCACGCTGATTTGCATGTTGTAAATCAGAGTTATAGTAATGGAAAAAGGTCCGGTCGCCCAGACTTTTTCCATTACTATAACTCTTTTTTTTACAGCAATGGAGAATGCAAGATCTCTGTTGCTTCATACTGTCTCGCTATGTTAAACGAGTTTAACATAGCGAGACAGCTTTAAAAAAGCAACGGAGATTCTCCGTTGCTTTTTTTAAAGCTGTCTCGCTATGTTAAACTCATTTAACATAGCAAAACAGTTTTTAAAAAGTAATGGAGATCTTGCTTTCTCTGTTGCTTTTTTCAAAACTGTCTCGCTATGTTAAACTCATTTAACATAGTGAAACATTTTTTAAAAAGCAATGGAGATCTTGCTTTCTCCATTGCTTTTGCCCACAGCTCTGATGTACTGCGTAGGCATGCACATGCGCAGTACATCAGAACTGCTGCAGAATACCAGACAGCTGCGGAAGGGCAGCAAGGAGGCATTATACAATGCCATTATTTAAGAAAAGTAATTATTTTTTTCTTAAATAATGTCATTGTATAATAGCAATAACCCACTTCTGGGTGTGGGTAATGCTGGATTTACCCACGGGTGGCTTTGTTTGGCCACTCGGGCTCCGTCCTTGTGACCAAACCACACCAACCGTGGGTAAATCCAGCATTACCCACACCCAGGCATGGGTTATTGCTATAGTAATCTCTTGGAGTTTATCTCCCCGGGACTCTACTGAAAATGGGCATATATCCAGTTAGACTATCCCGGTCAACGAATGTAAAATAAAATAAAAAATAACTAAAAAATAAAATTACTGTTGTCAAATGCACAATGTGAAAGAACACATGATTCATTAATTCATTGTCATATATCCACTAATATCCAGTTCAGGGTCATGGGAAAGATAGTATTTCACAGCACTGGGTGGGTACAAGATAGAGAAACTAGTCCTCCTGGATTAGACACTAGTGTATGGCATAGCGCGCACGCACGCACGCACACACACACACACACACACACACACACACACACACACACACACACACACACACACACACACACACACACACACACACATACACACATGCAATATGCAGGATAGACAATTCACTAATGTCATGCATTTAGGATTTATGAAGAAAAGTGAAGTAACTACTGAAAGCCCATATGGACACTGGGAGAACATAAATAGTGCACAGAAAGCTATGGCAAACCAGGTGTAAACCACTCCAGCACTGTGACACCTCATGAACAGATCACAATATCCAAAATACACTGAGGTCTTTTCAGAAATATAATGTTAGAAATGGGCAACAGCACCACTTTCATTTGCTGCATTGTTTACTAGCCACAGCAGCAATATCTTATGCTACGTCTGCATATTTAATTGTGGGCTTTTTTCTGAAAAATAAAACTGGAGGCTGAAGACACTTCAGAAGCAGCAGGTACATAAACACAAACACTGTGGGATGTCTGGTGTTGAGGTATTTGCAGACAAAAAGGATTTTTGATATATAGCAATGGAGAGATGTGCTACTAGGACAGGATTACCCAGTACGCACGCTTCCATTTGCGTCTCTGTATACTAGGCAGCTTTTCTATGAATGTTGGCCTTTTGCAGTCTAACTTTAAGGCACAGATCAATCTGCAAAGACTGCAGATGTCTTTGTTTTAAAGTGTATATTATTTTTCCATTTCTTTTTCACATCAATGCTTTTTTTTTTCTGAACAAAATATTTCTTTTAAGAGTAGGCTGCTGCTAGTTGGCAGCTGTACCAACAAGATTGCTTACTCATTCTTCCCAGCTTGTTTTACCCATAACTGATTTATTGAATTTCATCTTCAGAGAACCTTTGTAAAGTTTCAGTTGATAACCATGGAATCTGCTTCTACAACTGAACTGGGGATATAAAATGTATCTGGGGACTTGAATGCAGGTGATCATTCTAATAGAACTGGGGTTCAAGTGATGATGATTGTGCCAGTACTGGTAACTTTGGCTTCAACAGTGCTGTGTCTTCCTAATCAGTGAAGAAGAACCGTCTGAGACATTATTCGTGATACATGTTTTGGCTCTTTAGATGACACTGGTAGATCACACAAATCCCTCATTTAAAAGAAAAGTAAACAATCACAGCTGAACTCAACACCCAGATTGTGGTGTCCTTTTAAACTTGTCAGTATAAAAATGTACAGAAACCACTTACTGAAAAAAAAAATCTGATTTTGGATGTTGTTGAATCTTGTTGTTAATGTTCACATTTTGGTGATGGTAACCAGCAAGAAAAATGAAAGAGACTATAAACCACCCTTCATTAATTAATTACAAAGATGTTACAACTTGATATAAAAGATCAGTTTCATTTTTAGCTTCAGTTTTATTTATGCACCTGTTACTAAGCATAGTTACAAATTAAGTAAAAACATAAAACAAGTACAATGACAAATTAAGTAAAATCAAAAAACAGAAGTGCAGACAATAATAAGTTAATTAGAATGACAATATATTAAAACAAAAATAATCCAACAAAAAAATAAGAAATCGATAATACATCAACCATAAGTGAGTTCAAATACGTGCATCTTCATGGAATTTCCAGAAACAATGATCATGGGCTACTACCCAAGACACCTATGTAGCATGTTTCTGAGACTTAGACCTTGAAAAGCAAAAGCACATATGCCGGAAGATTCAAGCCATGTCTCCAGAAGTGTTAACAGCCACTGGGTAGTTGAATATAGAAAATAAGACATCTGGTACTAGCTCAAAAAGTGTCTCAAGTAATTGGAATTCATGTCATGCAGGCCAAGTAAATTATGGCCAGAACTTTAAACATGACTCACTGATGAATCATTAGCCGTGAAACTTATGCAGAACTGAGGTACATGATGTTATCTTGATCCACCCATACATAACAAGGCTGCAGGGTTTTGAACAAGCTGTAGGGGTCAACTTCACAGGTAGAGAGCCAGGAAAAACCCAGGGCATGTATCATTGCATGAAGGTCTTCAGGAGCAATAAAGTGTCTGAAGAAGGTAATGTTCCTGAGATAATAACAGGAAGATTTGACATTTGAGACATGATCCTTAAGTGTTGATCTGCTGCCCAGCACAGCATACAAATTACACCCTCACAACATGAATTCTAGCTTGCCACCAGAGCAGTTAATGTTGAAAGAAAAGACTGGAACATGTGAATAAATCTTCTTGGGCATTATTGGGCATGAATAGCCATGGTTACTGTACCTGCAGTATTGGGCATGAATAGCCATGGTTACTGTACCTGCAGTATTGGGCATGAATAGCCATGGTTACTGTACCTGCAGTATTGGGCATGAATAGCCATGGTTACTGTACCTGCAGTATTGGGCATGAATAGCCATGGTTACTGTACCTGCAGTATTGGGCATGAATAGCCATGGTAACTGTACTTGCAGTATTGGGCATGAATAGCCATGGTCACTGTACCTGCAGTATTGGGCATGAATAGCCATGCTAACTGTACTTGCAGTATTGGGCATGAATAGCCATGCTAACTGTACCTGCAGTATTGGGCATGAATAGCCATGGTTACTGTACCTGCAGTATTGGGCATGAATAGCCATCGTAACTGTACCTGCAGTATTGGGCATGAATAGCCATGGTAACTGTACCTGCAGTATTGGGCATGAATAGCCATGGTAACTGTACCTGCAGTATTGGGCATGAATAGCCATGGTAACTGTACCTGCAGTATTGGGCATGAATAGCCATGGTTACTGTACCTGCAGTATTGGGCATGAATAGCCATAGTTACTGCACCTGCAGTATTGGGCATGAATAGCCATGGTAACTGTACCTGAAGTATTGGGCATGAATAGCCATGGTAACTTTACCTGCAGTATTGGGCATGAATAGCCATGTTAACTGTACCTGCAGTATTGGGCATGAATAGCCATGGTAACTGTACCTGCAGTATTGGATATGAATAGCCATGGTAACTGTACCTGCAGTATTGGGTATGAATAGCCATGGTTACTGCACCTGCAGTATTGGGCATGAATAGCCATGGTAACTGTACCTGCAGTACTGGGCATGAATAGCCATGGTTACTGCACCTGCAGTATTGGGCATGAATAGCCATGGTTACTGCACCTGCAGTATTGGGCATGAATAGCCATGGTAACTGTACCTGCAGTATTGGACATGAATAGCGCAGGTATGTATACCTGCAGTATTGATCATGAATAGCCATGGTAACTGTACCTGCAGTATTGGACATGAATAGCCATGGTTACTGTACCTGCAGTATTGGGCATGAATAACTATGGTAACTGTACCTGCAGTATTGAGCATGAATAGCCATGGCTACTGTACCTGCAGTATTGGGCATGAATAGCCATGGTTACTGTACCTGCAGTATTGGGCATGAATAGCCATGGTTACTGTACCTGCAGTATTGGGCATGAATAGCCATGGTAACTGTACTTGCAGTATTGGGCATGAATAGCCATGGTCACTGTACCTGCAGTATTGGGCATGAATAGCCATTGTAACTGTACCTGCAGTACTGGGCATGAATAGCCATGCTAACTGTACCTGCAGTATTGGGCATGAATAGCCATGGTAACTGTACCTGCAGTATTGGACATGAATAGCGCAGGTATGTATACCTGCAGTATTGATCATGAATAGCCATGGTAACGGTACCTGCAGTATTGGGCATGAATAGCCATGGTTACTGTACCTGCAGTATTGGGCATGAATAGCCATGGTTACTGTACCTGCAGTATTGGGCATGAATAGCCATGGTTACTGTACCTGCAGTATTGGGCATGAATAGCCATGGCAACTGTACCTGCAGTATTGGGCATGAATAGCCATGTTAACTGTACCTGCAGTATTGTGCATGAATAGCCATGGTTACTGTACCTGCAGTATTGTGCATGAATAGGCATAGTTACTGCACCTGCAGTATTGGGCATGAATAGTCATGGTAACTGTACCTGCAGTATTGGGCATGAATAGCCATGGTAACTTTACCTGCAGTATTGGGCATGAATAGCCATGGTAACTGTACCTGCAGTATTGGGCATGAATAACCATGTTAACTGTACCTGCAGTATTGGGCATGAATAGCCATGGTAACTGTACCTGCAGTATTGGACATGAATAGCCATGGTAACTGTACCTGCAGTATTGGGTATGAATAGCCATGGTTACTGCACCTGCAGAATTGGGCATGAATAGCCATGGTAACTGTACCTGCAGTATTGGTCATGAATAGCCATGGTAACTGTACCTGCAGTATTGGGCATGAATAGCGCAGGTATGTATACCTGCAGTATTGATCATGAATAGCCATGGTAACTGTACCTGCAGTATTGGACATGAATAGCCATGGTTACTGTACCTGCAGTATTGGGCATGAAGAACTATGGTAACTGTACCTGCAGTATTGAGCATGAATAGCCATGGTAACTGTACTTGCAGTATTGGACATGAATAGCCATGGCAACTGTACCTGCAGTATTGGGCATGAATAGCCATGGTAACTGTACCTGCAGTATTGTGCATGAATAGCCATGGTAACTGTACCTGCAGTATTAGGCATGAATAGCCATGGTAACTGTACCTGCAGTACTGGGCATGAATAGCCATTGTAACTGTACATGCAGTACTGGGCATGAATAGCCATGCTAACTGTATCTGCAGTATTGGGCATGAATAGCCATGCTAACCGTACCTGCAGTATTGGTCATGAATAGCCATGGTTACTGTACCTGCAGTATTGGGCATGAATTGCCATGCTAACTGTACTGGCATTATTGGGCATGAATAGCCATGGTAACTGTACTTGCAGTATTGGGCATGAATAGCCATGGTAACTGTACCTGGAGTATTGGGCATGAATAGCCATGGTAACTGTACCTGCAGTATTAGGCATGAATAGCCATGGTAAATATACCTGCAGTATTGGGCATGAATAGCCATTGTAACTGTGCCTGCAGTATTGGGCATGAATAGCCATGCTAACTGTACCTGCAGTATTGGGCATGAATAGCCATAGTAACTGTACCTGCAGTATTGGTCATGAATAGCCATGGTTACTGTACCTGCAGTATTGGGCATGAATAGCCATGGTAACTGTACCTGCAGTACTGGGCATGAATAGCCATTGTAACTGTACCTACAGTATTGGGCATGAATAGCCATGCTAACTGTACCTGCAGTATTGGGCATGAATAGCCATGTTAACCGTACCTGCAGTATTGGTCATGAATAGCCATGGTTACTGTACCTGCAGTATTGGGCATGAATAGCCATGCTAACCGTACCTGCAGTATTGGGCATGAATAGCCATGGTAATTGTACCTGCAGTATTGGGCATGAATAGCCATGGTAACTGTACCTGCAGTATTGGGCATGAATAGCCAGGGTAACTGTACCTGCAGTATTAGGCATGAATAGCCATGGCAACTGTACCTGCAGTACTGGGCATGAATAGCCATGGTAAGTGTACCTGCAGTATTGTGCATGAATATGCATGGTAACTGTACCTGCAGTATTAGGCATGAATAGCCATGGTAACTGTAACTGCAGTACTGGGCATGAATAGTCATGCTAACTGTACCTGCCGTATTGGGCATGAATAGCCATGCTAACCGTACCTGCAGTATTGGTCATGAATAGCCATGGTTACTGTACCTGCAGTATTGGGCATGAATAGCCATGGTAACTGTACCTGCAGTATTGGGTATGAATAGCCATGGTTACTGCACCTGCAGTATTGGGCATGAATAGCCATGGTAACTGTACCTGCAGTATTGGGCATGAATAGCCATGGTAACTGTACCTGCAGTATTGGGCATGAATAGCGCAGGTATGTATACCTGCAGTATTGATCATGAATAGCCATGGTAACTGTACCTGCAGTATTGGACATGAATAGCCATGGTTACTGTACCTGCAGTATTGGGCATGAATAACTATGGTAACTGTACCTGCAGTATTGAGCATGAATAGCCATGGTAACTGTACTTGCAGTATTGGACATGAATAGACATGGCAACTGTACCTGCAGTATTGGGCATGAATAGCCATGTTAACTGTACCTGCAGTATTGGGCATGAATAGCCATGGTAACTGTACCTGCAGTATTGGGCATGAATAGCCATGGTAACTGTACCTGCAGTATTGGGCATGAATAGCCATGGTTACTGTACCTGCAGTATTGGGCATGAATAGCCATGGTAACTTTACCTGCAGTATTGGGCATGAATAGCCATGGTAACTGTACCTGCAGTATTGGGCATGAATAGCCATGTTAACTGTACCTGCAGTATTGGGCATGAATAGCCATGGTAACTGTACCTGCAGTATTGGGCATGAATAGCCATGGTAACTGTACCTGCAATATTGGGTATGAATAGCCATGGTTACTGCACCTGCAGTATTGGGCATGAATAGCCATGGTAACTGTACTTGCAGTATTGGGCATGAATAGCCATGGCAACTGTACCTGCAGTATTGGGCATGAATAGCCATGGTAACTGTACCTGCAGTATTGTGCATGAATAGCCATGGTAACTGTACCTGCAGTATTAGGCATGAATAGCCATGGTAACTGTACCTGCAGTACTGGGCATGAATAGCCATTGTAACTGTACCTGCAGTACTGGGCATGAATAGCCATGCTAACTGTACCTGCAGTATTGGGCATGAATAGCCATGCTAACCGTACCTGCAGTATTGGTCATGAATAGCCATGGTTACTGTACCTGCAGTATTGGGCATGAATAGCCATGCTAACTGTACCTGCAGTATTGGGCATGAATAGCCATGGTAACTGTACTTGCAGTATTGGGCATGAATAGCCATGGTAACTGTACCTGCAGTATTGGGCATGAATAGCCATGGTAACTGTACCTGCAGTATTAGGCATGAATAGCCATGGTAAATATACCTGCAGTATTGGGCATGAATAGCCATTGTAACTGTGCCTGCAGTATTGGGCATGAATAACCATGCTAACTGTACCTGCAGTATTGGGCATGAATAGCCATAGTAACTGTACCTGCAGTATTGGTCATGAATAGCCATGGTTACTGTACCTGCAGTATTGGGCATGAATAGCCATGCTAACTGTACCTGTAGTGTTGGGCATGAATAGCCATGGTAACTGTACCTACAGTATTGGGCATGAATATCCATGTTAACTGTACCTGCAGTATTGGGCATAAATAGCCATGGTAACTGTACCTGCAGTATTGGGCATGAATAGCCATGCTAACTGTACCTGCAGTATTGGGCATGAATAGCCATGGTAACTGTACCTGCAGCACTGGGCATGAATAGCCATGGTAACTGTACCTGCAGCATTGGGCTTTAGCCAATTTGCTACCATCCAAACATGGATGCATTCCAGTTCACTATCTTAATTATTGATATCAAGCATAGATTTCTGTGGGAAGGAGAGATATGGCTGTATGTCCTAAGCACAGAAATTGTAGAGTAACTCTCTCATACAAAGAATGTCTCTAAAGGGAAGCCTATATACAGGGAATATCAATAAGCCTGAAATGGAATCCTGTAAAAAACCAAAGAAGACTGGATAGGAGGGCAAGAAATTAACCCTCCCATACCACTTTTTGAGTATGCCTGGAGAAGTAGGAAACAAACCAGTTCAGGATCACAACTCTTATGCCACAGTAGGTTTGCAAATGATCCTAAAGGATCTCATGAGCCACTATATGAAAAGTGCATGAGACATGAGATGATGTCTGAACAATAACATTGATCCCTTGGCATATTTCAGTACTGCGTTTAGAATGAAAGCAAAACTGGAGCAAGCCGTTCTCTTATAAATGAGAATCAAAGTGCATGTGAACCACCTTTGGCAAGGTGTGCCAGTCTTTGAATGGAATGCTGGGTAGAGATCTGTATTTAACCAAATCATTAGCCTTTATACCTGCCCTTTTCAAGATAAGGAGATCTAAAGCCCCTATTAAAACTAATGGGGAGAAAGCATAATTGCATCCCAAAGAGAGGAGATGACAATCTGGTATAGAAATTGACCTAACTCATCCAGACAAGAGAAAATTAGTCTAGTGGGAAAAGGGCCAAAATGCCAGGTAGAGATACATTTATTATAATTGGGCAGTAGGATGTCATATCAATTTGAAGATGTACACATCATTGTAGGTGCAACTGTGTGCTTGTTGCTGTTTGCTCAAAGCCTGACCTAGCTGAAGCATGTTTGCCAGCAAAATATAGAGTAGCCAGGTCACATTCTTTAAATGGAAATCATTTTCAAGTGGGCAGACTGCAGCCCAGAACAGAGCAGATAGACTGTTTGATGCTTCAAAGTTTTCTTTAGACATGTATGCAGACCTCTTTTGGCTATTTGTTTGCTAATAAACAGATTAGTGATTCTCTAGGCAAACCTGTCCTCCAGTTTTCTTGTGTGACACCATCTACACTCCTCCCTTCACTCAGTCCTCCTTAGGTCTTTGAGCTCAGGATTAGTATGAGGTTCATTAAACCTGAAAAAAGTAATTGAAGATTGTTTCATGCCAAGGTATTCAGAGTAGTCATGCTCGCTGTATTAGAGGTTTGAAACAACTCAATTATATCTCTGTCACTGCATTCCTGAAGGTTCTGGTGCAGCACATGGATTGCATGTTCCAAAACCAGGTTTTAACCCCTGGCATGAAGACAAGGTAAGCTAGGCCATTCTTTCCAGATAACACCCACCCCAACCACAACTGAGGAAAAAATACCCTCCATCTGTGAGCGAGGAACTGTTATGTTTCTACATAATAGCTGTTTTTGCTGCATCATCTGAAAATTCTTTCAGAAATTGCAGCAAAGAGCTATAGTAACATGTGACTTTACTTCCTAATGTACATGCACTGCAAGCAGTCCTTGAAATCATTTTATCAGTCATGGTATAAATCCTGTTACTTGAAGGATTACTGATAGTGCTTGCTGCCTTGCAAGGACTGATTGGAATTTGCATCCAGCAACATTGTTCACACCATTGGCTTGCAAGGACTGAATGACACTTTTCTACTGTTCTGATCATGTCCACCTAACAGCTTGCACTCAAAGCTGACACCACTTTCACCTTGCTCTGGCTGCATATATGATAATGGCCAGTTCCACAGTATGGCAAGTAAAATGGTGGCAGATGTAATAGCGTGAGCAAACTTGAATCCCTTCACTAAACAGAAGCCACTGACTCCTCACTGACGCTATTACTAAAGTCATCAGTGTTAGCTATCTGGGCAGCATCAACTCAGGGGGATTTAAGTAAGTCAGTGAACTCCTGAATTAGGGTGGCCACCGTGGTGCAGTGGTTAGCATTGCCACCTCACAGCAAGAGGTTCTCCGGTTCGATCCTCAGCTGGGGTGCCTTCTATGCGGAGTCTGCATGTCCTCCCTGTGGTCACGTGGGTTTCCTCCGGGTGCTCCCATTTCCTCCCAAAGACATGCTGCAGGTGGATTGGACACTCTAAATTGGCCCTAGGTGTGAGTGTGGGTGTGTGTGTGCCTTCTGTGGAAGGTTGGGTGCTGGGCTAGCAACTTGACACCGTAAAACTCCACTGCCAATCATAAGCAGACCAAGGAGATCCACTGTGGCGACCCCTAACCGCGAAAAGCTGAAAGAAGAAGTGAACTCCTGAATTAATGTTCTCAAACTACTGGGTGATACAGGTGTAGCTAGGGTGTAGTAAAGAGGGTGGCTGCCATGGGTGAGATCTGTCAGAGTGCATAACTGGCAGCTGCTGATGGTGCAGGAGTGCAGCTCTGGTTTTGATTTTTAAAGCCACAAAGATATCACAGCTTGAATGCTGATACTGCATTTACAGCTTGGCTGAGTGCTGAAATACTTAGTGAGCTGAGTGTGGGGTAGTAACTGTAGCAAGCTGCCTGCTACAGTTAGAGAACAGGAGACATTTTTATTTTTCGCTCCTTAACTTCGAGTTGGGGAGGCACCAGTCTGGGGATATGGAAACACAGTTCTACTGTATGAAAATCTCTTAAAGAATTTAACAGCTTTAATAAGTAATCCAAAGCAGGGAGTATAGTTCAATAGTTGAGAGACTTCCAAGTGCGCATCAGCCAGAGTATTGCTGAGGTAGTGCTCAAATCTACCATGACATGGATACTACTTGCATGAACTTCACAGCAGGAGTCTTTGTTCATAAAATGTGTAACCGATAGGTTTAAACATTTAAATGCCAGGATTTTACAACCCACTGTCATTATTTATTATTTATTTATTTTTAGTTGTCTTTTGTTATCCAGGTTAGTCCCACTAGACAAGTAGCCTGTTTTCAGGGGAGACTCGTGATGGTATTATATCGTGGCTAGGGCTGAGCAAGGTGAAATGCAGCATCCCCAGGCACATGCTGTTAGAGAGACACAATCTGCATGCATAATTGGCATTCATTAAAGTAGCCACAGCTAACATTGTGACTGTCTAAATGAACGTCTTCAAATGCAATTTTTTTTATTCTGAATTATGGATTGAGAGGGTGTGAAAACCTAGCTGTGGGTCTGTTGCATAATCTCTTTCGAATACTATGAATTTCCTGTATAAAATGAAATTTTATTACAAGAAAACATATGATTCAACAGTGTTCACAATAAAAAATCTTAATTTAGGCATTTTTCACTTATGGCATTCATAAGGAAATAAGGTTGCATTTTACCATTCCATGGTTGTCATTGTTAAATATTAATTAGAAAGGTTTTGGTAGATTACAAGGCCTTGGGAAAACCAGAATGTTTTACCAGTACCTAACATAATTCTTTAGTCTAGTATAGTTACCCAATTTCATGTATAGATCAACTGGAAAAATGTGTTGATTTTGAAGGATGTCTTTTTTCAACAACTGAATGAGATAAGGATTTTTAGTCACCTTAGATTCAGGTGCAGCTTTCTCATCTCCTACTTCCACAGGTATATCAAATGTCTCTGATATCAAACATGTGCAAACCTTTGTGCTGCTATCTAAATTTTCTGTGACATTTGGAAGCTCACAGATAAATTCATTCTCTGTGAAACTTGTCCTGATTTGACCGACATGCCTCCTTGCAAATGAAAATGAACAATAGCCAAACAATATGACAAAGGTCCCAAACAACTTTTTGTGACCCTGACAGCTCATATTAGGTCCACACATTTAGTTCCTTATAAAGACTTCAGTTTCACGTGCAAAATCCCTCAGCTTTGTATGCTTATTGAACATCTAATACTGTGCTCAGTGTTTCTCTGAATTTTTTCAGCTGTGGCATAAGAAAGACAAATGTGGATTTCAGCCTATGTAACACAATTTTTTTCAGCTGAAGACAAACATGGCATCTATGTAGTAATTATATAACCGAACAATAACTCTGACAGTCTTATGTCCACAGGTCCACCATTCATTTTTTTCATCCCTTCTTTCAAAGCCTGCATAACTACTCTGCTAGGCCATTAACTGAAGCTTGAAATTGTACAGTATTAAAATGGCAGATCCAATTTTTCTCTATAAAGTTTGCAAGTTCCACACTGATGAAACAAGATCCATTATGGGACACAAGTATTTCTGGAATGCCATGCAGGATAATTTTTTCCCCAGTTTTTCAGTTGCTACATGTGAAGTAACACAAAGGAATTTGTGATATATGCATCCGTTTATTTTAAATGAGCATCTACCAAAACCAGAAGCATTTGCCACATGGAGCAGCATAATCCCCATGCAGTCTAGATGAGCACTTTTGATGCATTTCCACATGTGTAAAGGAGCACTTGGTGATGTTTTACTTTTTACTTGTCATTCTTCACACATCTTTACTTCTGTCTGTACATCCTGAGCTGTATCAGGCCACCATATATGTGATCGGAGTCTTTCATTCTGGGCATCCCAGGGTGAGCTTGATACAAGCATTCAGTACTATTGAATGACCTTGCAGAGGACTGGCTCTAGACACCCTCCAACCATACATAGCCATCTCTAGCACTTTCACTTGCTCAGTCTCTCTAGATTCAGTCTCTTGTGCTTGAGTCTGCTGTCTCAAATTGGCATTTGTTTGGGGTTTTGTTTCTCAATTTTCAGAGTGAGATTTAAATTATAAGTGAGTTCTGTGTATTTTGTACTTAATTTGTTCCACACATGGGTGCAATCTCCATAACAGCTAATATTAAATCAGCCAACTCCATTTGCATATGAAGATAAACCTCTGACATTCAGTGCTATTTTTATGCATCCATTACAGCTGAGTCCATTCTAGGCTTCTGTCTGACAAATGGCTTAATGGCAGCCAGTACATGGTTCAGCAGGAGAGACAGTCGCAAGATCACATACAAGAGTGCCGAAAATGTGACTTAGGTCGACTTCTACCTATTAAGGAAACAGTGTTGGGGTAGAATCAGAGATTGCAGTCATCTCCTGTAAAACAGTCATCCCATAGCATAAACCACTGGTTGCCATAATCACCTGCAAGCAGTGTTCAGAGAATGATCTAAGGTCAACACAAGGCTGAAGACCTGGAAGTTGACTGGACAGAAAGCACAAGAGTTCAAGGAATTACTTGGGGCTGTAGCACCCCAGGAAGAAGAAGAAATAGGTGGAGTTGAAGTACAGGGATATCAAACTCCTGTCACACTGCATGAAAGTTCTGGAGAGGGTAATTGATAAAAGAATACACAAAGTAGTAAAAACTAAGATGGGAGATGAGCAGTTCACATTTAAATCAGGATGCAGCACAAACAACTTAAAGTTTGAAATGAGACTCCTAGTTGAGAAGCAGCTAAAGATGTGGAAAGAGTACAACTGAGTATTCCAAGACTTGGTGAAAGCATATGACATGGTCCCAAAAAAGCTGATTTCAGCAGTCCTGTGGTGGTTCAAGCTCCCCAAAACATTAGTGGTATTAGAGCAGGCTATTTACAAGGATCTAATGACTTAAGTGAAAATAGTGTTTCAACTCACAGGCAGGTTCCCAATGGGAGTGGCTGAGTATCAGGGATCAGCTCTGAGCCCATTGCTGTTCATACTTGTGATGGACTACATCAGCAAACAGGCTGGAGGGGACAGAGCAGCAAAGTTGATTTATGCAGTTGATGTGGCATTACAGGCCAACTCTGAAACTTCTTGGGAGGGTGGCCTAGTGGTTAAGGTGCTTGCCTTACAAGCACAAGGTACAGGGATTGAATCTCACAGGGGATAATTGGCTAGGCTTAAAATGGCTCGCATGGGCAGTTAGCCAAGTATGAACACATGAACAAGAACTTCAGCAAAGGATAGGGGAATGGGATGCAAAGCTGGACACATGGGATGAAACTAAGCACAGATAAGACAGTTGTAATGACGGCAAATGGGAGAAATTAGAAGAAGGTGAGAATTGAGATAAAAGGGAAAAATGTGGAACAGGTTAACAGCTTCAAGTATGTGCAAGGTGTGGTTGATGAGAAGGGAAATCTGAATGAGGAGGTCAATGTTAGAATCTGAGGGGCTACAGCCAACCAGCACAGAGTGTCAGGGGTAGTGTATGACATAATAATGCTAAAGGAACTAAAAAGTAAGGTGTGCAAAACAGTGATGTGACCAGTACTACTTTATGATATGGAAACCTTGGCAGTAAAGGCAGAGCAGTTGAGGAAGCTAGAGGGGATTCAGATGAAGACAATCTGGTGAAAAAGATTTGTGACAGACAGGAGGAAGACAAGAGGAAATGAGGGCATTCAGGAAAGAGATGGATGGATTGTGTGAGACAAGATCTGCGACAGTCAGGCCTAACTGTAAAAGAAAGTTGGAGAATAGCATTGAATTGAGAAAGATGGAAGCAGTTTACACAACACCCTGACCCCACGTAGAAAAAAAATGGGAAGAAGGGAGTTGATGATGATGATGGTGATGATGATATAGCTGATCCTCATAGGTATTGTGATTAAAAGTTCACACTGCCATTTCCCTTCCTTGGCTTTCAGTTTAGCTGGTGAAGAGTATTCAGTAACACTGCTGCATGACATAAATTCCTACCAGTATTGTGATAGGTTCAATGTGGCAGACCACATGCACTTTTACTATTGAAGCTCTAGTCTATGTATGTGGTTGTAGAGGCTATTCTAAAGTAACTGGCACTTCTTAATAAGGTGTAAGCTGCTTAACAAAAGCTTTTAAAAAGTGCATAAACAAAGTGGTTCTGCACAAACAACTGCACAGCTGCTAAGCCCCTTAGGCTTCAGCAGTAAATACTACAAATATCTTCTGGTATGTGTGAAGCCACACATCAGGCATGTGTGTGAGTCTGGTTAGGATGTATGAGCAGTACATGTGCACAGCTTAAAAAAACAGTGCTCCCAAAGGTCCAGTATAGCAAATATTACAACTAATTTCTAGCCAATGGGGCAGGTTTTAGAAACACTTAAAACGTATAACCCCATGATGGATGATGGCTGCAATGTCTGTCTCTCACTCTTCTCTCTCTCTCTCTCTCTCTCTCTTCTTGTGTCCAAGGACACTGGGATGACAAGTAAATAAATGGACCAATAAGGAGATGAGAGATTCATTGTCATAGGGGATACAGGATGGAAGCTGAAGAAAAAATGTACTCATCCACTCCATTCTGGCAAACATTATTCTTAATCATGATAATGCCCAGATGGATATTGGTGACTCCACAGAGGTGACATCGGGCAGTCTGAGTGTTCATCCAATGTGATTAGGAAAACTGAGACCACGAAGGGACCCAAAATATCAACATGCCTATATCACCGTGATTCAGAGGGTCTTGAGATGCAGATGCCGGTGGAGCACATTGGACAATTTAACACTCAGTACAGCTTTAGAATAAGCCTTTAGTTTATGTATGGATGCTGAATCAACACAAAAACTTTAACTAAAGATTTTATTTGAAGTTGCTCCTTATAGACCAGCAGTTTAGGATGCAATTTGAAAGCAGTTGTCTTCTAGGGCTGTGTAATAAACTTCCTAACATGTAGCTAACTGCTAATCTTATGCTGCAAAAGACTGGTATAACAAGTTATCACCTCAAGACCATCATTTTACGAATAAGCTGTAATGTGTAATGATACTGGATAACTCCTGCTTCTTTTTTTTTTTTTTCAGTACATCAGTGTTCATCACAAATAACTCCATATCTATTAATGTATAGAGTATGCATGTTCTGGATCAGTGGTTGTTACTTCCTTTGACTTCTCTTACAGCAGTCAAGACAGTCTAGCTGTAGTACCATAGGGTCTATATTAGAACACTGAAAAGACCAAATGTTGAATGGCTTAAAACCTGAAAATGCTGTTCATCGAAAATTGCTTTCGTGGGGGGCTGTGCCCCCACAACCCCCACTAATTATGTATACCAACTCTTAGATCGCACTACAGTGAGGAAAGGGCAAATTTTCCAATCTTCACTGCACTGTGATCTCACAAAAAATACCTCAATGAATGGCATTTTCGAGTTTTAAGCCATTCGACATTTGGTCTTTTTGGTATTGTAATATAGACCAAGTACTATATTGCTCTGTGCCCTTTTTTTTCAGTATTATACAGTGTTGCCCTGTGAGCAGGGATGCATGTTGTAATCTTTCTGCAGTCATCATGGAAGTCCTCCTCCTTTCTTAGCTAGCGAGTTGTAGCCAGTGTAAACCTTTCGATTCCATCACTTCCTAAACAAGAATAACATCTTGTTGACTTATCTAGCTGTAATTGAGATTTAGACAGTGACCTGGAAATAAATGTACTGAGTCTCTTTATACCATCCTGGAATTTGTCACAAAATACCACCAGTTCTGTAGGGTGAGCCATCACATGCTATTGCAACAGGTAAAGCGGGATCAGCATGAGTAAGCATTTTGTCTGATGTGATTGTTTCTTCATTTCATTGAAGGTATTTTCATGATCTTCTGCCCATTTCCATATATACATACATACATACTAAATTTGTAATAATATATTTAATTGATATAAATACTGAAAAATAATTTGGTAGAAACTTGTGCTAGTAGTTATCAGTCCTAAGCATCATTTTGGGTTTGGTACATTGTGAGCCCCAGGCACGTTATGTATAACCTTACCCTGGTTTTGTGATTTATGCTGTCAATGCTTGGCAATCATATGCCAATAAATAAGACATTATTTCTTGAAAAATCTGCATTTTTCTCTGCTTTTTTAAAGCCAAACTCTTTTTGCCTGTTTAGGACTTTTCACAGTTTATCCTGAATCTCCTTTATACTCTTCTGTGTCACCAGGATATCATCTATGTAACACTGTACATTAAGTATTTCTTAGACTGCCTGGTCTACTGCCTTTTGCCAAAAAGCAGGCATGCTTATTCCTCTGTAAATCCATCAGTTATACTTGAGAAAGCCTTTCTGTATATTAATTATTCAGGATTTTTGTGAAAACCCATAGATTTTCATTTGTAAGCATGCCTGTGCCACATCAGTTTTGGTGACTATGTTCTTCCTCAGTCTTCATGTCTTGGCGAAGGATTTTGTACTGTCCTTAGGTCCTTAGCAACTGGTTAATCAGGACTTAGAACTCTGCAGGTGCAAACATCCCCTGATTTACCTTTCTTCAGCACTGTCACTATTACGTATAGAGGATCCGCTGCCATCCAAAGGTCCAACTCCAGAAGAAGAAGACTAAGTATCAATAGAAAACAGGATAGGACCACCACAAAATGAAACATAAAATGAAGTTTATTGCAGATGAATGATTTTTTATTATCTGGGAATGGATTTTAAATCTTGAAAAAGGACATTTCAGGAACTGCTGGGACAACATAAAATGTATACAACATTAGAAGTAATACAAACACTTATAGTACTTGAAGTGTTTGTCAAAGTCTAATTCCACAGTTTTCACTTTGCTATCTTTTACTTTCCTAAAAGGTAATTTAACTGACTCTTTTATGGAAGAGGTTATAAAACTATTACATATAGAGGTTCCGCTGCCATCCAAAGGTCCAACTCCAGAAGAAGAAAACTAAGTATCAATAGAAAACAGGATAGGACCACTATAAAATGAAACATAAAACGAAGTTTATTGTAGATGAATGATTTTTTATTATCTGGGAATGGATTTTAAATCTTGAAAAAGGACATTTCAGGAACTTCTGGAACAACATAAAATGTATACAACATTAGAAGTAATACAAACACTTACAGTACTTGAAGTTTTTGTCAAAGTCTAATTCCACAATTTTCACTTTGCTATGTTTTACTTTCCTATAAGGTAATTTAACTGACTCTTTTATGGAAGAGGTTATAAAAATATTACGTATAGAGGTTCTGCTGCCATCCAAAGGTCCAACTCCAGAAGAAGAAAACTAAGTATCAATAGAAAACAGGATAGGACCACCACAAAATGAAACATAAAACAAAGTTTATTGCAGATGAATGATTTTTTATTATCTGGGAATGGATTTTAAATCTTGAAAAAGGACATTTCAGGAACTGCTGGGACAACATAAAATGTATACAACATTAGAAGTAATACAAACACTTATAGTACTTGAAGTTTTTGTCAAAGTCTAATTCCACAGTTTTCACTTTGCTATGTTTTACTTTCCTATAAGGTAATTTAACTGACTCTTTTATGGAAGAGGTTATAAAAATATTACATATAGAGGATGTTCTTCGTTTTCCATTGCTGCAGTCCTTACTATTGGGTATAGTCCGCATCCAGTCGGCCCGAATACCAGAGTATAAGGCTGACGTCGGTCAGGGCGCATTAGACTGACGTCAGCACGTCAGGGTACTAATGCGCATGACCGGCGTCATATCCTCAGTCTTTTTTGCCGTGTGGTCCGATGCAGAAGCAGTTTTGCGAGTGCAGGTTGGCGTTCTGAAATATTTCCGAAACCGGAGTTTCAGACCGAATCAGAGTTGGCTAAGTACCCGTTGGGAACATTTTGGTTTTTCTTGCCTCAGTATTTAACCGGATGTCAGAAAAAGTGAATAACTGTATTTCTTGTGGGAAACAAATACCTCATAGGGATTACCATACATTGTGTATACCTTGTTTAGGGCCTGAGCACGACGTTGTTGGTTGCCGCTCTTGTGCTAGGTTTAACAAACGCACTATTAAGAGGAGGTTAGACTGTGCCAGATTAGTGTTTGGGAAGCGTTGCAATTATAAAATGCCGTCGGATGCTCCGACGCCCGCTTCGTCCAAGAAGCGCAAGGACAAAACAGCGAAGCCTAGGGTTGATGAACCGGCAGTCCTGGACGTCGGTTCTTTAGGAGGCTCAGTGGAGCCAGAGGTTTTGCCAGGAGTTTCTATGGAGTCTCAGGCAGAAACTTTACTGTTACAGGATGTACCCTCTCAGGAGGCAGGCCAGGCTGAGGGGGCTTCTCAGGTAACTATTCTTCCCTCTCTTCCCAAAGTAGTTAGAGCCTCTCCTTCTGTTGCCAAAACTTCTTTTAGAGGTAGGCCAAGTTCAGCTTCAGTAGGGGCTTCTCCTAGCATTTCGGGTTCTGTACCTAAGAAACATATGCTTAAAATGGCAGAAGATTTGATTACTATGATTAGAGGTTCTATGGGCCCTCCTGATAAGAGGCCTAGGGTGGAACCAGAGTTTGACAGTTTTGAACAGGGTTCAGGGGCTTCTGAGTCTTCTGCGGAAGATTTGCAGGAGTATCCTCATTATTCTGATTCTGATGTGGATGATGCCACTCCTTGACTTCTCCTCCTGAGGATTTTTCATTTTCAGAGACTCTGCATTCCATGAGGGAGCACTTTAAATGGGAAGGCCAGGATTACTCTGATTCCAGGAAGAGGCTTAGGGAATTCTTGTTTTACCCCAGCATAGGCCCTTAGCTATACCTCCTGTGTTGAATGTGGTGGAAGATGTTTTTGCAGAGGCCTGAACCCTGATTCTTTGCCTCCTGCTCCTGTTAAACCTGATAGGTACTATAGGGTGCCCGAAGCTCATAAGTATTTGTTTAAGAGTCCTAGGGCGACCCAGAAACTGTTTCTCAGGGGCCTAAAGGTGTTAAGGCCTCTGTGGTTAAAAATCCTGTTCCCACTGACAAAGAGGCAAGGGCGTTGGATAGGTGGGGTAAGAAAGTGTATACTTCTTCCACTCTAGCCATGAGAGCGTTGAATTGTCAGTTTCACATGCTGAAATATCAAAATTATCTCCTTTCACAATTGAAATCTAAGGTGGATGCTTTGGCGGAAGGTATTGATTGTAAAGAATTGCTGGATTTAGTTTATGTGTCTGAACAAGTGGGCAAGCATTCTTTGCAATGTGGTTTTGATGCTGTGCAGGCCTCCTCGAGGGTGGCTGCCACTAGTTCTGTTCTTCGCAGGCATGCCTGGTTGAGGGATCAAAATTTGGCTGAGCATGTTAAGACAAGGATTTTGGATGCTCCTTTACAGTCTGATGTGTTGTTTGGTTCACCTGTGGAAGCAGTTTTAAAGAAAATGGAGGACAAAGCTAAGTCTATGCAAACTGTTAAAGATTTTTGCAGGTACAGCCACGAAGTTTAGTAGAAATTGGCCTGCTAAGGGGTGGACATATCCTGCTTATGATTCCCAGTCTAGGGGTAGGTCTAGACGTGGTAGGGGCAGGGCTCAAGGTTCTTTTAGGCCTAGAACAGGGAGTTCCCCTGCTCAGACTTCTGGTGAGGGCAGGGGTCAGTCCTTTCGTAAACAGACCCAATGACCTGCCTTTTCAGCTGCCAGTAGATTCTCGTCTGGCAGCTCCTTTGGGAGGACGACTGTCTCTTTTCAAAGAAAATTGGGATTTAATTACTCAAGACAGATGGGTGTTGGACATCATTTACCACGGTTACAGATTTTATTTCCATACAATGCCCCCTTTCAAAGGCATGCCAGACGTTCCTCCTCCACAAAGAAAAGAGGCTCACAAGCAAGTTTCTCAGTTACTCCAAATGGGGGCCATTTAGCCAGTCCCTGTATCAGAAAGGGGCCTAGGATTTTATTCTCGCATGTTCCTAGTACCAAAGAAGGGGAACACGTGGAGACCGATTTTGGATTTATCTCTCCTCAACACTTATCTGGACATTCCCAAGTTCAAGATGTTGTCGTTACAACAGCTTTTACCCTGTCTGGGCAAAGATCACTGGATGGTAACTTTAGATCTCAAGGAAGCTTACCTTCATGTGCCTATCAGGCTAAGTTACAGGAAGTATCTGCGGTTTCGAGCTGGAGATTCTCATTATCAGTTCTCTGCATTGCCCTTTGGCTTATCTACTGCGCCCAGAGTATTCACAAAGGTTCTGGCTCCAGTGATAGCTTACTTCAGGCTACAAGGAATTCAAATCTATCCTTATTTAGACGACTGCCTGATTCTGGCTCAAGAAAAGGAAGACCTTCTACAGCATCTGGAATATGTTATAGCAGTGCTAAGATGCCTAGGGTATTCTGTGAACGAAATAAAGTCCAGTCTAGTACCCTCTCAAGACATGTGCTTTCTGGG
Source organism: Protopterus annectens (assembly GCF_019279795.1). Lineage (NCBI taxonomy): Eukaryota > Metazoa > Chordata > Ceratodontiformes > Protopteridae > Protopterus > Protopterus annectens. Next base: position 698,647,874 of record NC_056741.1, read on the forward strand.
TGTGAGACTGAATACAGCAGCCCAGATGGCCTTTTAACCCCGGACAAACAAAAGAGTCTATCACTTTACTTCCATCAACTATCTCATCAGTCCGTGCTGACTGCAAAGACAGTCCTTCAAGCATTAGGGTTCATGGCATCTTGTATTCTGGTGCTTCCCAATGCCAAACTGCATATGAGGAAGTTACAATGGTATCTCAAAATGTATGGACACAGCACTGCCAGGATTTAGACACTGTCATTCAAATAATACCTTGCCTTCAAAGAGAAGTTTTGTGGTGGGCTCAGGAATGTCACCTAAACAAGGGACTCTCTGTGACCCGGCCAGAGGCGAGTCAGATTTTAACGACAGATGCCTCGGACATTGCTTGGGGAGCTCATCTAAATGGAAAGTGGATACAAGACAAGTGGCCTGCCAGACTACAGCATCTACATATCAACATGAAGGAGATGTTAGCAGTCCAGTTCGCATTACTGGCTTTCAAGGAGTTACTTCTTCCAGGGCAGGTGTTGATTCTAACAGACAACACAACTGTCATGTGGTACATCAACAAACAAGGGGGAACACATTCTTATCCTCTATGCAGGCAAGCAATGATTTTATGGGAGACTGCGCTACGCTTGCACCTAACTCTTCAGGCACGGTTTCTGCCAGGAGCACAGAACTCCTTAGCAGATGTGTTAAGCAGACAAATCATGGATCCCCACGAGTGGAAACTGGATCTTCATGTATTTCAGAAATTGACAGTGTCATGGGGAACTCCAGACATAGATCTGTTCGCTTCTCCACTAAACCACCAGCTGCCACAGTTTTGCACAAAGGGGTTTCATCACACAGCTTGGAAAGTGGATGCTCTGTCTTTCAGTTGGACAAACCTTCATGTATATGCCTTTCCACCTCTGCCTCTTCTTCCAAAGGTACTGTTAAAGGTCAGACAGGACAGGCCAAGGATGATTTTGATAGCTCCAGATTGGCCTCGGCAACACTGGTGCCCACTACTACGGAATCTGGTAAAGAAGCCTCCATGGCCTTTACCTTTGATTCCACATCTGTTATCTCAGAAGGACGGTCATCTGCTCAATGTCAAGCTTCACTCTCTTCATCTGACAGCCTGGCATATTCTGTGTTAAAACACAGCAGGTCTCAACTTCCTCAACAAGTTTTAAATGTGATTATGGAAGCTAGAAGACCTAGTACAAGGAAAGTGTACGCAGAAAAATGGAAGAGATTTTTATTTTGGAGTAAAGCAAAGAATTTGGAGATTTCTGAGCCTAATTTGAGTATGGCTCTTCAATATCTTACTGAGTTACTGGACAAGGGTCTGTCCTTCTCTTCCATTAAGATTCATGCTGCAGCAATCTCAGCTCACTATGATTGTGACCCACCATTGTTTTCGCATCCTTTGTTCAAGCAATTTCTTAGAGGGCAAAGAATATAAGACCCCACGTAGAGCTCCTACTCCTGCTTGGGATCTCAATTTTGTGTTGGAAAAACTTACTCTACAACCTTTTGAGCCTGCGGCTACTGCTGAATTGAAATTTTTGTCATGGAAGACTGCTTTTTTGTTGGCTATTACTTCTGCAAGAAGGGTATCTGAGTTGCAGGCCCTTATGGCAGTCGAGCCCTTTTTGATTTTCCATAAGGATAGGGTATCATTACGTACTAATCCTTCCTTTATGCCTAAGGTGGTTTCTAGTGTGGCTTTAAACCAAACTATTCATTTGCCTACTTTTTATGCAGACCCCCAAAATAAAGGGGAAAAGATTTTGCATACTTTAGATGTACACAGGCAATTGCGTTATTACTTAAGCAGGACTAAGGATTTTAGGCAGTCTCAGCAGTTGTTTGTTTCTTTTGCTTTGAGTTCAGGGCAAGCCTGTGTCAAAACAAACTATTTCTAGGTGGATTGGCTTTTGCATTGCATTTTGTTATTCCCATCATGGCAAGGAGATTCCAGCTGGGATTAGGCCTCATTCCACTAGGGCTACTGCCACTTCAACAGCATTTCTACGGGGTGGCAACTAAGGATATTTTGGAAGCAGCTACTTGGAGTTCAGTGCATACTTTCTCTAAGCATTATCACCTTCCTATCTACTCTAAGTCTAGGGCTGGTTTTGCCACAGCTGTTTTGCAAGGCATGATGTCAGCTCCTGCTTCTTTATGATTTGCCAGCCTCCCTTACCTCTGCTTTGGGATTCTACCCAATAGTAAGGACTGCAGCAATGGAAAACGAAGAACATAGTACAGTTTTGTACCTACCATAAATGTAGATGTTCGAGGATTCCATTGCTGCAGTCAATTTACCTCCCTCCTTCCCTCTGTGTTTAGGAGTGGTTGTGTAGGTGAGTTTACATGCTTATATTTTTGTATATATTGTTCATGTTTTGGTGCAGGTATTTTGGGCCTTGTCTTTTTGGGTCTTCTGACATCTGGGGCAAGAAAAGACTGAGGATATGACGCCGGTCATGCGCATTAGTACCCTGACGTACTGACGTCAGTCTAATGCGCCCTGACCGACGTCAGCCTTATACTCTGGTATTCGGGCCGACTGGATGCGGACTATACCCAATAGTAAGGACTGCAGCAATGGAATCCTCGAACATCTACATTTATGGTAGGTACAAAACTGTACTTTCCGCTGCCATCCAAAGGTCCAACTCCAGAAGAAGAAAACTAAGTATCAATAGAAAACAGGATAGGACCACCACAAAATGAAACATAAAACGAAGTTTATTGCAGATGAATAAGCGCTTTCATGTGCTGCCAAGGCACGCTTCTTCAGATTTCACTAAACCATTCAAATTACATATTATATATACACTCCTTCTAACTCAATTGATATCAATTAAGCCAAATTAAACCCATTAAAGCATCATAAATCATCCATTGAACATTCACTACTATAGCACACTAATATAAAACTGAATCAAGTTCATTTGAATAAAATCAATAGGGTTAAATAAAACCACAAAATTAGCTGTGCATTAGTATAGCTGCTACAAATAAATAGATACATTCTGTAGCATATAACTACTATGTATAAAAATAAATACTAAAATTAACCTTATATAAAATACATGGATACATATACCCTTGTATTCAAAACGTATTATAAACCACAATCAACCAATTAATCTTTATTAAATATATCAATCTATAAACTATTTGATAGAGAATATATATATATATATATATATATATATATATATATATAAAACATATATATATAAAAACAATTAAACAATATATCTTAAAAACTATTCATAACAAATATAAATGCTACATGTATCTATAATAGTTGATGAAAGTCAAATATAATCATTAGCTAGCTAACTATCAATATCTATGAGCAGCAAGTATAGGTTTAATACTAATGAATTGGTTGAGACCAGGATCCACATGCACTTGTAGTTTAAAGATCCAACATAACTCTACTGACTCTAGATAATTCATATTGTCCCCACCCCTCTTGTTCTTGGTGACTAGCTGTAATACCCTGAACTTAAAGCAATGGTCTGTATAGACCGCAATATGCTTGGCTAATGCATTCTGCTGGTTCTTCCTTCTAATATCATACATGTGGTTATACATCCTGTCTTTTAGTTTCCTCAATGTCATTCCTACATAAAAAGCTGTGCATTTCATGCATGTCGCTAAATAAATAAGATTCATATCATCACAAGTTGCATATAGCCTTGGTATAAATACATAATCAATGGTGGGGTGAGCAAAATGTTGCTCATCTATAATGAAGTTACACATCTTACATTTATTACAAGGAAAAGTTCCAAACCAAACCCGTTTCCTAGATATCCTATCCTGTTCCATATAAGAATGTTCTACACATAATATCCTCTTAAGATTTCTACTATTCCTATATCTAAACATAGGTGACTCTCCTATAATATTCAGAATAGAGGAGTCAACAGTAAGTACATGCCAATTTCTTTTAATAATGTCTACTATCCTCTTATTATCATTAGTATACCTTGTTGTAAATGTAACCCTGGAACCATTAAAAGCTTTCCTGGATCCAGCAGTGATCGCACATATCCTATCTCCATCACCTTCTGACATACCTACAACTGAGTCTTTAATTTTACTCACCATAGTACTAGTATATCCACTCTCTATAAACAATCTAAACATGATGTCCAACTGTTCCTGTACAGCCAAAATATCCTTACACACCCTGGTGATTCTTATGCACTGTCCTTTAACAATATTTGAAAATATAAACCGAGAATGCATACTCCTGTAGTGCAGCAGTGCATTCTTCCAACACAGTTTCCTGTACAGGGATGTGGATATATGGCCTTCTGAATCTTTTATAATAGTTATATCCAAAAAATTCATCCTGCTATACGAGGATTCCAGAGTAAATCTTAAAAAATCTGTGGTTGACTCTAAATAACCAATGAAGGCATTGAGCATATCCATACTACCTTCCCAAAAAAGTAGTATATCATCCACAAACCTCCTGTACAGCAGCACGTGTGAATAGAATGCACTGTTGAACAAAAATCTTCTCTCCCAGCAGTATACCACAAGGTTTGCATACGAATTAGCACATGGGGTGCCCATAGTGACACCCCATTTCTGTGCATACAACGCATCTTTAAACATAAAAACATTATTAGACAGTACAGTATCCAACAGGGTACATATAAGTATTTGTTGTTCATTGCTGAATCCATCTGTTGAGCATATAACCTCCCTAACAGCTTTGATGCCATAGTCATTTGGAATCGAGGTAAACAAACTCTTAACATCCAGAGTTACAAGTATACAGGAAGATGGCACTGCCTCTACTGATAGATTTCCTAGCTCATCAATTAATTGATATGTATCCTTCAAGATAGTAGGTATACTCCTTACCAAGGGTCCTAATATACTCTCTATATAGATCGATATTCGCTCCATTACCCATCCCTCTCCTGCCACTATAGGTCGCATTGGAAGGGGGAAAACATTCTTATGGACCTTGGGTAAGCCTTTTATATAGGGGATCAACGGAGACTCAACTAAAAAATAATTGTATAATTCCTGTGTGATCTGCCTACACATTGGTAGGTCATACAGGTCATCATACACTCTCCTATCTTTGTAAAGGATTCATAGTTAATCTCAGTATACGTGTTCGTATCCTGCAACATTCCCATCATGGCTTCATCATAGTCACTTGTATCAAGCAATACTATACCTCCCCCTTTATTGGCAGGTTTTATGATTAATTCCGCATTCTTGGACATAGACCGTAAAGATTATTGCTCTTCCTTGCTTAAATTAAAATATGAACATCTATGCACCTTCTGTGAAAAATATGAATAAAAATCCCTCTCACACATTTTAATAAAGCATTCTACATTAGCTGGTAGATTAGGGACAAAAGTACTTTTACATTTAAATCTATTCATCGGCTGTACATTCATCCTAGTTTCATTAATATAAATTAACTTAAGTGTTATGGCACGTCCAAACAGTCTCAAGTCAGTTAAAAGTTTGCTAAGGTCACTCCATTGTGACGGAATAAAGGATAAACCTTTATTTAGTAAAGAAAAGTCTGCAGAACTGAGTTCAAACCTGGAATAATTGAAAATGAGCTGATTCAATTCCTGATTCGTCATCTCAGCTCTGAGTTTTCTCCCAAAAACTTCAGTTTTCTGCACCCTCGGCTGTTGGATCTGGTTCTGGATGTTTCCCGAAATTTCATGGGAAAGGGTAAAAAATGTTCCAGACTCCTGCCCGATACTTTGGGTCTAGCACCCATACCATTATCCTCCTTGCGTTCCATTAAGGCCTGCTGGTTAGGTGGAGGAGTGGCTACCATAGAGGAGGTATTCAATTCAAAACCTCCGCTCAATGACGTGGCTGGTACGTCTGTTTCATGCACATTACTACCACGAGAAATGCTGCTGTTACTTAAAGAAACAGCATCGACAACCATAGTCTTATTGATAAAGTCACCATTATCATTGCTTGCATGTGTTGAACGCATATTAGAATTCCCAGAATTACTAGATTGATTGTTTCTGGGCCAAACAAACACCTGTCCAGATGTAAAGTCTCTATAGTCACGCTGCAATTTACGATACTTGGTTTGTTGTAGCTTGTCACTATACATTGCCACCTGAGTATACATATTATCAAGTCTTTTCTCATAGACCTCACCTCTGAAGCGTGCCCGTAGATCTTTATTCAGGGAATCAACAGTAAGTACATGCCAATTTCTTTTAATAATGTCTACTATCCTCTTATTGTCATTAGTATACCTTGTAAATGTAACCCTGGAACCATTAAAAGCTTTCCTGGATGCAGCAGTGATCGCACATATCCTATCTCCATCACCACTGTCACCATTAGTATTGCCAATTTAATCAACTTCACTGTGGGCAATACCCAGGACATCCTATTTTCTATTTTTTTCCATTGCATTTTAAATCAATATGAATTAAATTTACAAAACAAAACCATGAAGTAAAACAAGTAAAACTATATACAGAGTGCATTGCAAAAAATTACACTATGTAAAACCATTAAAATTTTTTCCAATAAATCTTTAGTTCTTTGCCAATATAGTTGTTTATGTGTGATATTCAAACTTCTGTTATACATAGTTGGGAATTCCTTATTATATATACTTTTTTGCTAGGTAAGTAATCTCTGAAAAAAGAAAGGATATTTTTATTTTTCCAATTCATTGTGATGACTTTCCTGGCAATTGCCAAGATGGACCATAGAACAGGCACTTGAGTTTTAGGTATAGGATCTGAAATTGGAACATTGAATAATATCAAAGAATCTGTAATAATACAGTTACCTGACCATAGAGCTTTAGCAAGGTTTCTGAATTCTGTCTAAAATGGGATAATCATTGGACACTCTAAAATCATATGGCACCAATTTGCCTCCAGACTCCCATTACACCTCCAGTATTTTACATTTTCTTTCTTATAAATCAGGGCTATTTTATGTGGACATTCTATTTTCTGTAGCTCTGTTTACACTTTTGGTCTAGGACAACACTGCATTATTGTAGCATTACTGCATTTTGGTCTACCATTTCATTTTAATTCCAGTCCTTGATATTATGCCTTTCAGTGTTTGCATCTCTGTGGTAAAGAATTATTTAGTATCTACAGACAACATGGCAATTTTTTTAGTTAAGACCGCTACCTGCAGCTTCTTTTTATTTAATTGTATTAACTGGGTTATGATGCTGATTTTATTTATTTATTTTTATTTATTTATTTGTTTCTTTATTGTCATTTCTTTATCAGGAAAGTCTGACTGAGGGAGTTGCCCATTTTCAGCAGAGACCCAAGGAGAAAAGCTCCATGATGTAACATATAGAGTATTAAGAGGAGATGTCAAATAAAAAAAATAATTTATACAATTTTTAGGCTCAGCCTGGTACACAGAACAGCAAAATGTGTTGTACATTAGTTATAAGAATACAATAAAGTATTAGGTTACAAGTGAATCAGTGGTAGATTGTTGAATACACTAAGCAATGTTCACAAAGTTGTACAGGTGTATAATTCAGTGTCAGATACTGAGTTATAGCCACACCAGAAAACTGTTGATGGTTATTTACAATATTAACAATATACCGATAACAAAGTGGAGTCAAAAACAGGAAAAAGGTGAATGTTGGGGATAGATTGCTTTAATTTTAGTATACCCTCTCATGAGTAAAAATTGTTAGCATTCTTAACACACAACTTCTATTTGAATATTCTTATCTACTCTATACCAAACCATTCCAGCTCTTTTGTGTTACTTATGTATGATGATCTTAATCTGAACTGCATCTTTCTTATCAGTACAGTTCGTCAGTACCATTTTCACTTTATCCAGTGGTATGTGTTGAAGTATTTTCTCATTCTATTGCATTGAAATCAGTCAAAACAGCCCCTTTATTGTCTTCCATCAACATTTCCTCCTGCAGTAATTTAGATGATTCCTATTCAGTAAAGTTCATGCCATACATAGAACCAAACAGAACACAGCATCTAACATTGAATACTGTTAAATAAAAATAAAAAACACCACAACAGTGGTATTGCCGGACACTCAAACAACTTTAATCCAGAAAGACAAATAACATACAACGGACTTAGGGCTTTCACCCAAATTATTAACTGACCAATTAAATATACAGATATCTATTCAAACACTATTATTTCCCTTAATAAATTTTGTTCAATCAAATTTCAAAATATCAAAGGCAAACTGTAAAGTTATATAGGAACATAATGAAACATATAACATATTAAAACTTCTTGCAGAAATCTTGAAAACATCTAAAAACATTGCAAACATTAAATTAATTGAAAACTTTAGAAAGACACACAGACACAGGGAGAACATACATATTCCACAGTCAGTATCTAGGAGCTAGAAATGAATCCCACTTTAGTTAAGAAAGAGACATCAATCCAGTATGTTAAAATAGATGCAGTGTATTCCAGGACAATCAAATAAGTCATTTATTTATTTTATTTATTTGCCATTTGTTAACCATGTTAGTCTAGGTGGGCAGGTGCCCTTTTTCAGCAGAGACCCAAGGCGAAAAGCTCCAGATA